>NC_139236.1:523506-708089 GCF_977018435.1 Lepisma saccharinum
GGCAAGACATAATTACCAGAAAATAACTGCAACCGACACCGTGAGAGGGGTCTTCATATTGTAAGGCCAGTTCATCTGCTTGCTATTAAAAAAAATAAATGCCGAACCTTGCAGGACACCCGGGAAGCCTTGAACTGTTCTTGTTGAAACTAAGTGACACTGCTGTGAAGTAAGTCGCTCGATAGTTTTTTAGTATTCAGTCACCAAGCCCGTGGTAGCCATTCTAGGTAGTTGAGTCGATATTTCACTGGAAATAATATGTTTTCCATTGTTGAAAAAAAAGCAAGCTTCCAGTTTGAATGAATAAGCTATTTCGTCCACTCCTGTTGGGTCACCTAGCAAAAAGTTGAAAACAATTTCTTGAAGAAAAAAAAAATACTGTTTCTTGTCACCAAGCGTACGTACATGAAAAATATGCATGAGTTGATTTATTTATTTCTTCTTCTCTCTTTCCGAAGGCATACGCGCTTCTTATTCAAGAACCGGAATATTTGTGCCTTTCGAATCGAATTTAAGGAGGGAGTTCCATGACAAACATCTACTGAAGTTTTTAAGATGAGCCCCCGCAGAGTTTTTGCATGTCCTCTCCCAAGTTAGTGTCTCGTACTTGTGTTTTCGGTTTCTAGTGTGGACAGGTTAGAAACGAGTGTAGTGAATAAGAATCCCTCGGGCCTAATCCTTAATATATATAATATTGTCATTATTATCCTGCTGAAAATAATATTATGATAGCCGTCGCCATTTCAGGGTGGCAAATATTTAACTCTATTAATTCTTGAATTTTATTTTAGGTTAGGCATATTCAACGAATTCTTTTTTGATTACAATGCAACAATATTTTACATTTCAACGTTTTCGTAGTCGTCTAAACGTTTGAGAAAACCTTTTTTTTTTGGTTACCGAGATGATAGAAGAAAAAGAGAGAAAATGATTGAATAATTTTGAGAACTTCTTAATATTGGACAGTGTAACCACTATGTTGTCGATGGAAACGAGGCAAGAACAACATTACCACTATGCTATCGGGGTGAACGGCATTTTTCCATTATCATTTGTGTCCACACACAAAACTTCGTGTCTGTCTGCATCCATACCTAGATCGAGAAATTCGAACCATGCCTCAGCCCCCCTGTGACTTATTTAATTCTTTACACTCATCAAAATATGTGCTTAATAAAATGCCTCAATCGCACGAGCTATGGCATCCTCTGTAAGCATCCAAGCAACCACATGTATAAATTATAGTCTCCCACACATAATGCTCTTTCATGTCCAAATAGATTCGCTTCCTCCACCATCAGGGCAGTGGGAGCTCGTGTACCATGAGGGGTTGAATAGACCTAAAAAAAATCGGTTGGGATGGAAAAAAATGGATAGAGATCTTTCTCAGATCAGAATAGGCTTGTATTTGCTGTCCTCGGGTTTAAGAAGCCTAGTTAGTTAGTTGGTTGTTTCCCCCTGCACCATTTCAATTTTTGAATAATCACTTGTTAGTTATGAACGCACCGTTGACATCTTGTCTGATTATTTATGTGTTTGGGTTGAGGCTCCGTATTTGCTCGCAACATTTATTTTCTTCTTTTTCTTGTTATATGATTTTTACATTAGAAACGACAGATTTCCATTAACAGTATTTCATGTTATGGAAACCTTTAAGTCTATACGCCATCAGGGGTGGGATTGCAACCTACGTCATCCGACAAAAATCAGGATCGGTATTGTAACATTTAATTGCTCAGGTCATTTTTAAATATGTACAGCTATAGGTAAACATTGTAACTTGAGCCCTCAGAGTCGTAGACCGGCAAAAATACACCTCTGTTAATCGCCTCGTGTGGGGAAGAGGGACAATTGTAGTTGTTGGTGTAATGCACTTCGAAGCAGACGTGCCCCACTTTTTCAATTTCATCAAAACAACCATTATTCATCCTCATCGTTGCCATTAGCCAAAATAGCCTCGCGTTACAATTTTCGTAGTAATCTCCGTTCGCCCCTTTGCTTTTCGTAGATTAACAAAAATCGTCTGAAGTTTGAACTCTCCATACTGTTGCAAGCTGTTTTTGTGATTGTCCGCCTCGATTATTCAAAATGCCTCATGTTCGCATATTCAAATACACACAAGTGAAGGGGGTTCATATCACATCAGTGATTTTAAATTGTATTCTCGGGGCCATGCACACATTTCCTAACATTGTTGATTTGTTGTCGATGAGTTGTGCAGGTACAGCTGTGAAGTTGTTAATAAGACCCAACACAGACAAGTCCCCCCCATCATTGCTTTTCGACATAGTTGTTGACTATCAGTATATCAGTATAGAATAACATGGTGCCATTTTTCTGTTTCTGTTTGCCAACAAAGCAAATCTACAGGCCACAGGTTCGAGAAACAAAACATTTTTTAAAAATTCTCCTGCGCATAACATGGACCACCTATAGCGATGATATAATATAGATCGATTTTAACAAATATAATTCAAAATTATGTAGTGAGATTTTGGTTTAGTATTTAATCACAACAGCAAAACAAACTTCGCAACAGAAGTTAAGTGCATTTTGCATACATGCAGAAACATAAATTTACGCCCCCGAGGTGGTTGTTGGAAGACTATATACAATAAGACACACCGCCCCATTCTTTACAATAATAAAAATATTGAATAAGTATGCAGTGGAGTAAAATCTTTTGTTTCATTTTGATGTAAACAAAAATTATAGTTGATCTGAACCCCCTTGTCCAAATAAAAAAATAAGCTCCGGTCCCATCTGGAGACTGCAAAACTGATATGTATGTCTATTCAGAAAAACCCAAAAGTTTTAACATCCATGCACATTACCGTACTGTGGCTGTTGCGCCCCACACCCATGTGTAATATTTTATTTCTCTTGTTGGCTGAACGCGAAGATACTCGAGACTGCTTTCAAAAATTATTTTCGGCCTCGCTTCACGATACAGCCGTATGCATGTAAAACTAGTATATCACACACAGGCAGAGGGGCAAAAGGTAACATTTCTCTCTTTCCCTCGCTTTTGCCCATCTTCCAGTGTTCGTCTAGATAGCGTGACTAGCAAAAATATTGAAATCGAAATAAGAATTATCCGTTATGGTCTCCCTCCCTTCTTTGCATGCATGTTGCGCTGACATGTAAATAAGCGCTATGCTTTAATAAAAAAAACAACCATTGTACAACTGTATAGGTCCTCGTCCATCTCATGCCAGGGACTGGGTATATCTTGTGTACAGTTTATAGTGGCATCATATTCCTTCACCAGATATCAAACTCGAGAAACTTGCAAGACAGCTCAGGTTATAACTTACTACGAGGTCTGTTTTTTTAAAAAAATAATAATCGTCAGTCCATATGACAATGCTTGCTGTTTAACTAACAGTATTCGAATCTCTGAGGGGCCGGGGCATTCCACATTTACCTTTGCTAGAAAGCGCAGTGCAATAAATATTCTTTTTAAGTTATGCAATAATTTTGACATTATATTCATGTCCATTCCCCAAGACTAGATTTATATACACAACCAACTCGCTCTTGCAATATATTATCTGATGCAACATTGTGAAAAGTTCTCGTATGTTCGCAAAACAGGAAATACACGTCATAGCTTCCGTGAATCGAAAGCAAGGTTACTGGGGACACGCAAAATACCGTAAGAAGAATTATATATTCCAAATGCAGGCATCATCATTTTTCTCTTGCACAAATAGAATAATCGGGCTGAATTTCCAGTCTAAAACCACCATGTTCTGGCAGCAAGTATCAAAAACCTGTGGTAATTTTATTATATGATAGAAGGTAAGTGAAATAGTTGTTGCAAGTTATCTTTTAAACCCAGTACGTATGTAGGAAAAACTGCGTATAAGCTGTATCACACTCTCTCTGTCTGTGTGTCAGGTGGTCGTGTCGTTCGCTAGTTGTATGTCACAGCTTAACCCGTACTAGGTAATATTTTTACATAAGGTAAGTTGGCATACTCTGGTAGGGTATATGTTTCAAGATTCTAGCTGTAGAGCCTATTTGCAAAAAAAATAAGTTTGGTAACACTACTCGTCGAAAGCAGCTCAAACAGTGTTGCTAGCTGTAGGTTAATTTTCCCCGTTATACAATTGCAAGAGGTGAGTTGCTTATAGCCTATCTGGAAGACTTGGTGTGTGTGTATCCATGGCTTATGTCGTAGGTTAATAAAATTTGCAATAGATCTTGTATGTGTTGGCAACCGTCAGCCCTTACATGTGATATAGCAGCCTTACTTATTGTAAGACATAGTGTGTATGTATGAGTGGGGGAGGTTAGTTTAGTTCACGATAGATCGACCTGTCACGCTATGACCAATTTCTGCTTTTGAGTCACCTGTAAGGCTATATGTGGGTAGGTGAAAAAGCTTAGTTTAATTCACGATAGATCACACTTTAAATTTGTTCACTCTCTCTGTGTCTGTGTGTCAGGTGGTCGTGTCGATCGCTAGTTGTATGTCACAGATTAACCTAGGTAATATTAACTGTACTTCAAAAAATAAAATTGTGTGTATCTCATGTCGAACTAGAAACAAAAAAAATCAAACATTAAGCATGCATGCAGATTAATTAAGCTGTAAATTTAAAATTTGGCCTCCCCCAAATCGCATTTCATACATACATACATGTAGAGGACCCGTGGCCCACCTCCCAAGAGGTTTGGTTAGCATGCAATAGATCAGTATGCTAGAAAATACAGAGAAGAAGAAAAAAAAAGAAGAAGAGAAAGCATTAACACTGCACCGCCGGTTAGCATCATTAATTCTTCTTCTTCATTTTACTGCATACTTATCATCTTAGAAGACTACGCTGTCAACTCCTATTTGTAGGTTAGCCTCGCCCTCTGAAATATCATATAGCAATTTTTTTTAAAAAAACAAAAAGTTTGTGAAGCAATCAGATGCTGTCGAAACATCAAAAACACATACACACACACTAAAAAAAATAAGCATGCAACTTTATTTGTAACACGCACATACATTCTCCATCTTCATCAAGAAAATATTATAATAATAAACATAATTATTTTTATCTATATCTCACAATAAAACTCTATATCCAAAAATATCACAACATCAAATAACACTAGAGTCGTTAGTACACGTTGCATGCATTACGGAGGTCCTCTGTAGGGTTTCATGGAAGTTTGGGGGAAAAAAAAAACACGTGAAACCCTACAGAGGTGCGGTAATCTATAACCGCAGCCATTAGAAAACTTTTACATTTTTGGTTGGGCACCACGCACCCTGGCGAGGTTATAGGGGCCAGGCATCCTAAAAACAACAATTATTATTTTGTTTGTTTGTTTGTGTTACAATACACATGCGCGCGTGCGTGCGTGCGTGTGCGTGTGTGTGTGTGTGCGCGGCACGTCGTTCCCCCGAGAGAGAGAGAGGTTTACAAAGATCGCGATATACAAACATTGGCCCCCCCCGGGAGTTGGAAAATTACGATATGGCGCATTCGTTCATTACCGTTCCCAGCTATAAGTTTTTCTCTCTCTCTAGCCCCTTGCCAACTAAAAAAAAGTGTAGGTAGGAGTTGGCAGCACTGCGAGAAAATAAAAATCATGCCTTACAAGAAAACCATTAAGGCGATTTTTATTTGATGACGTTGAACCCGTGCAGTGTTCCCATCCATCCATCTTTCTCTCTTTTACGGCAGTGCCGGCTCTCTTTGTTTAGTATATGTAGGTTGGCAAAAATTGCTTTATGCACTGTAAAGCAAACCTCAAGCAAAATTGCCAGCTTCTTGCTTTAGGCTAGGTTAGACAAAAAAAGCTGTAGGTAGGCTGTCGGTTGTTTAACTCTTCCCTCTCTCTCTCCTCTCTCTCTTTTTTTGTAAAAAGCTATGGCAAAAGTACCAGTAGGTTGGCAAATTGCTTTATGCACTGTAAGGCAAGTCTTAAGTAAACTTGCCAGCTCCTTGCTTTAGGCTAGGTTAGACCTGGTTAGGTTAGGTTAGGTTAGGTTAGGTTAGAGTGGGTTAGGTTAGGTTAGGTTAGGTTAGGTTAGAGTAGGTTAGGTTAGGTTAGGTTAGGTTGGGTGTTGGCAGCTGTCGGTTGTTTAACTCTTCCCTCTCTCTCTCTCTCCTCTCTCTCTCACCTCTTTCTCTCCTCTCTCTTTTTTGTAAAAAGCCATGGCAAAAATACCAGTAGGTTGGCAATTTTGCTTTATGCACTGTAAATCAAGCCTCAAGCAAGATTGCCAGCTTCTTGCTTTAGGTTAGGTTAGACCAAGACAAAAACCTTGGTGATTTTTTTTCAAGTGAGGAGTTAACAACACTGCGAGTCCCATTTTCGGTTGCAGAACTCTCAAGCAAGATTGCCAGCTCCTTGATTTAGGTTAGGTTAGACCAAAAAAAACCTTGGTGATTTTTTCGAGTAAGAAGTTGGCAACACTGCGAGCCCCCTGAGCCCCACTTCCGGTTTGTGAACTCTCAAGCAAAATTGCCAGCTCCTTGCTGTTTTAGGTTAGGTTACACCAAAAAACCTTGGTGATTTTTTCGAATAAGCAGTTGGCAACACTGCGAGCCCCCTGAGCCCCAAAAGAGGACGTTCAACCGGCCCACTTGGTCTACTCTGAACTAGTGAAATTCGTATTGTGCTATTGTAACTGATTGTGCTAGTACTAAAAATTCCTTATTGTGCAAGAAAAGATGTTAAAAACCTGTTAAAACTGCTCTGTGACCCTCTCGTTCTTCACGTCTTAGGTGAAAGACTTCTCTGCAATCAGGATGACACTGCACACAGTGTCCTCGGGCAACGGACTGTTGAACTCGCAGACGACCTTGATGTTGGTTCGATCGTTGACCACCACCTGCTTTCTCTTAGATGTGTTGATGACGGTCATGGGTCTGCGTGCTTTGAATTCGCTGGGCGTGTAATACATGTCCACGCTTCCCTCGGTTACGCGTTTGTAAGCCGAGAACGCTTCGTAAAGTTTGAGGTAATCGTCTTTCGTCATGTCGAGGTTGTAATTCTCGCGCGGGAACACTTCGTTCCTACCATTCTTGAGATAAACGTTCTTGATCTTGCAGTCGTCGAACTTGCTGGAATCTTTTTCCTGATTCTTATCGCGCCCGGTCTGAAAAAGTACAATGACGAAATCTGGCATGTCGAACTGTATGTTGTTGAACTGCGTCGTCACGTCGAATTCCATGTGACTTCCCGACGCCAACTTCTGCACGCACTGGTAACCGTGAAAGTGAATCGGCACCTGCGGAATTTTCAAGATCTCCGCTCTGTACTTGAGGGCGTAATTTGTTTCGTATTCCACCACCGGCATTCTCAATTCCATGCTCCGGATGACGCACTTGGCTGCTTCGGGTAAAGTGTTGGCTATCGGCGTGGTGCCGTCCGGACCCAAAGTAGCGTATCGCATCAGTGCGTCGTTGTCGTTGGCCGCTCTTCGAAACGTGACTCTCAGTCCTCCCTTCCACATGATCTCCTTGTAGTCCGAGAAGAAACCCGGAAGCAGACGCATGGGAAAGAGCACCGTGTGACTTCTCGTCGATATTTTGGTCCCCGCTTCGAATCCTCCCGCTTGATAGTATGCCGCGTCCGTTTTGGATAATTTCAAAGTTCCCACCGCAGTCGACGTGATGCCTGGATAATCTATTCTGTCGATGACGGTGTTGTGTTTCCTCACCTCCACCTGCGAGAACAGGTGAGGCACGAAGTTGTCCACGAGTATCAAGTTTGCTGCTGCGGGAAACGCGTCTCCGCTTTCCTTCTTCACCACGTCGAATTGAAGGTAGAGCTCCGCTCTGTGAGGATGAACGAACCCGTCGCCTACGTCCACGTCGTATTCGATCTCCCGTTTCGCTTCGTTGAGATTGGCGAACGTGCGACGGTTGGGAGGGAAAGATTGCAATTCGTAACTTTCGATTTGTTCCATTTTACACTATGCGTGTTATTTATTATACGTTGATCTCCAGGACGGCAGTGGTCGTTGCACCTGCGAAATCCACCACGTCTCCTTTCTCGTTCGTCACCACCAACTCTATGTCGTCTATGCGGTTGCGACATACTGGAAAATAGATCGGCGAAGAGGGTGTGTAGATGATCGGTTCCATGAACTCGGAACTGGGTTTGAAAGTGGCTATGATTCCCGTCTGCTTGTGACTTCCCAGCAATTCGTCCGAGGATTTCGTGATCATGCCTTCCGCTACGTTGCAGTGTACGTTCAGAGTCTCTATGGCCAAGAATTTAGGAATGTTGGTTGCTACGTGCTTGATGCCAGCTTCGAGTTTTGTGTTGTTCTCGAAACCTAAAAGTTCTCCCATGGTGCCCAGGTCCACGGTCTCCGTCGCCGATAGGATTTCCACTCTGTGGGTGACCGAATTTTGAGAAAGGTACGTGCCTTTGGGTAACTGAGCTTGCAAAGTGGAAAGATTGTATTGGCCTGGCGTGACGACGATATGTTCGCTTCCGACGCTAATTTTGTTGTTGTGCTGCGTGACGTTAGGTATGAGGTACATGCTGTAGAATGCACGCAGAGCCACGGATTTAGGATAGACGATGTCGTCGTGCAGCGTGAGTTTCAAGATTGAAGATTCGCTCGTGAGATGGAACACGCCCATCGTGTTTGAGGTTCCACAATGCTTTCTGGAAATCTTCGATCGTAGGGTTATTTATTTTAGAGAGAAACGTGAGCACGGAGAGGCAGAGATGACCGCAGTTCACGTCTCCGAAATTTTGAATTTGTTCGTCATTGTAGTATATAGATGTTTTGTTTGTTTTCAGATAATGAACTAAATTTGTAGGTGGAACACCTCCGAAAGAATCGAAAACGAATGCTTTGTTATTGTCGTTTTTGTGGTAACATATCCAATGCGTGCCTGGATTTTCTTGACCGTCCAAGTTGACTACCCCGCATTCTCTTCTTTTAACGGTTGAATGTAACGAGTCGGACATGAAAACTCCTCTGAAGTTTTTGATTCGTAATGGTTGGATCAGAGATTCATTGTCTCGGTTGGTGAGTGCTGCTGTTTCTTTTTTTTAAACTTTTTCATCACGCCCTTCCCCCCTTTCTTCTCCATGGCCAGGTTGTGACGTTTCTGTTCTTCCAATTCCGCCTTGTTCTTCTTCGAGTCGATGACGGTTTTCGCGATGGCGGAACTTCCGCCAGCCAAACTTCCAACGGCCCCCAATGCTGCTAGGATGGCCGGGATGCTGAATATGAAACCTCCGATCATTTGCTGTTTCCGCGAACGCTGCAAGCGTCTCAATTGAGGTGTGCTGAGAAGTAATTTCATTCCGTGTCCTTTGCTCAAGCAAGAACGTTTCTTCTCGCGTTGTTTCTTGGTGAGTAACCCATCGAGGGCACCTAGATTTTTCAGATTCGAGTATGGTATCTGGTACACGACACCCTTGGGCTTCATGTTGATGCTCTATGTGTTATTTTTACGGTATGTTATTTATATATATATTCTGAGATTTTTTCTCGTGTAGTTTTTTTTACGGTATGTTATTTATATATAAATGTTCTTGTTACACAAATTCTATTACGTGCTTTGTTTTCTTGCCAAGAAGTTCCTTTGTCCCCTTGTACACGATTCGAGTTTTGATCTCCATTAAAATAGATAGCTTCTCGTCGGATAACATGTTAGCGTATCAGTAGTGGTATTGATGATAGGATGAGGACCACTTACAAGTGTAGAAAAGGCGAGGCTATTTGATTGAACAATCTGATTTGCTTACACTTAAAACAAAGCCAAAAGGGGCCTATATCCCAATTTTTCAGGTGTGATATGCTCTGATTTTTAAGAAATTCTGAATTTCTAGTGTAGAAAAGGCGAGGGCTCAACAGATAGATTTACTCATACTTAAAACAATGGCAAGAGGGGTCTATACCCCAATTCTTCAGGTATGGAGGTTCGGGTTTAAGTTCTCATAAAATATGAAGCCTTTCCTGATGGCAAAATGATAATATTGCTGCCTTGTAATCGGGAGGCTCGGGTTTGAGTCCTGATAAAATATTTAAGATTGAAATACATGTTGCAAAATAATATCTCCATATGTGAGATTTTGAGAATAATTATTGCTAGTTGATAGCTCCCAGATCTGAAAAATCTTTTTTCTCCTCTGCTCAGACAGATTCGGCCATGTGTGTAAAAGTTATATCTGTATGATTGTTGTTTATAAACTTGTCAAAAATATGGCTTTTTTGTATGAAAACATGCAATCCTGAATACAATTCTGGTTTTGTCTTGTTCTGTTAATATAAACACAAGTGAAACTTACAGAATATTTATTGCACAGTTCAAAATCCAATTTTGAATTGTATTTAGTTGATATAGAGATGAGGTTTTAAACCTGGTGAAGTGTGTTGTACAACAGCAAAACTATCACCAAAACCTAGTTACTGCTGTTGTTTGGGTATAAAAGCACCAGCTCAGCCATTAACTGCTGAACCCAACTGATATTTTTATTAAGTATAAAGTTTTGAATTGAAGCCCAGAAAATCTTATATAATAAACAACAAGAAAAAATGCCAAAACAAAAATATTGCAATCAGTGTAATAAAAATATATCTAGTTCTCATTGGGCTAGGCACCGGCATATTTGTAAGCCTAGCAAATGCAGAAAGGCCACAAAAATGTGCCCAAGATGCCATAAAATATTAAGCAAGGCATATTACAAATGGCATAGGTGTAATTCTTATGTACAGTCATCAGCATTGCCCCCGCAACCATCTACATCTGGTCTGAAAAGAAAGCATGAAGCACCTGTTAATGCTGGACCTGCAAAGCAGCCACGCCATGCACCCATCCATAGCAGTTTTAACAGCCAATTAAGGGATTATCGGTTTGTATCAGAGCCAAGATGTGGCATTAAGAATTTCTTGAACAGTGTAAATCCTGATCTGCAGGCAATTCTTAATGCACAAAATGGCTCTTATAAACTGTCCCTCAAATTGTTTGTACAATATAAGCAGCCAAATGATACAAAATGTACACAGCCCCACTTAACAGAAACTGTACCTGTATATTCAAATGCAAATTCGGACAAAATAATAAGCAGTTTGATAAATCAACTGAATATCAAACACTCTGAATTTGCAGCAAAAGAGTCTGGATGGAGCCTATGTGGCTCTCCACACAAGTTATATGTTAATATTTCTGAATTCAGGCCATTGGAAGGTTCCACATATTTGCCATTACCTACCAATATCAAAAACAGAAGAGCTGTGGTCAATATAAAAAACACCGACCAGAAATGCTTTTTGTGGTGTATTTTAGCTGCTTTGTATCCAGTTTCAAGGCATCCTGAGAGAATAACTTATTACAAACAACATGAACATGATTTTGATGAAGCAATGGAGGGTTTGGAATATCCAATGTTTGTTCAGAATATTGATAAATTTGAAAAAAGGGCCAGGCACATCAATGGCAAACAATTATCTATTAATGTATTTATTTGTTCCACTGGCCGTGGCAATTGCTTGATAGCACCTCTCAGAATCAGTACACTTGATGATGAAACTGCTATTCCGATTGATCTGCTCTTAATTGAAGGGGATGGCACATATCATTACACTCTGATACACAGTCTTGAAGCTTTGGTGAGAACACAACTAGACAAATCTAATAGAATATTTAAGTTGTGCAGAAGATGTTTAACTGTATTTGATGGTCAAAAAATGGTGAATGGGGTTCGGGAAGAGAATGCAGAAATTGCTAAAAACAAGTTAATTGAGCATCTGAAATACTGTGGGAACCATAAACCTTTTCATATGGTGATGCCTAATCCAAGTGAAAATTGCAAATTCAAAAAGTTTGAAGCCTTGTTGGAACACCCAGCTAATATTGTTTGTGATTCTGAATCGAATCTCAAACCTTTTGCATTCTGCAATCCAGATCCTGAAGAATCATCAATTACACCGTACCAGCTACATGAACCTTCCAGCTTTTGTTATACAGTTATACGGGATGGTGTAGCTAGTGAGCCACACTCATACATGGGACCAAATGCCATCAAAATATTTGCAGATAGAATAGAAAATGAGTGCCGTGACATAGCATCTAACATCTTATTAAAATCAAAGCCTATGTTGCCTTTAACAGAGGAACAGATTGAAGATTTCAACAATGCAGAAAAATGCCCGGTATGTGATTGTGAATTTTCAGATACAAATATCAAGGTGAAACACCATTCTCATACAGATGGTCGATATAAACAGGCCCTGTGTAATAGCTGCAATATTCAGATCAAGAGATCAAGATGTATCCCCGTATTTTTTCATGGAGCATCCAATTATGATTTCCATCATTTGATCAGGTACGGAGGGTTTGACAAGCAGAATTTAAATATTTTAGCTGAAAATGATGAGAAATATATATCTATTAGCAAGATAATTAAAGTTAATGGTGTTCCTATTCACATAAGATTTCTTGATTCTTACAGATTTTTATCTGCTAGCCTGGCTACACTGGCAAATCAATTATCTGATGAACAATTCAAAATCACACGTGCATTGTTTCCAAATCAGGACCTGAAATTAATTAGGCGGAAGGGTGTATATCCATATGACTATGTTACAGATTTTTCTAAATTTGATGAGTGTTCCCTGCCACCCCAAGAAGAGTTTTACAGCAAAATCAGAGGATCTGGAATCACCGATGAAGATTATCACCATGCCCAGTTGATGTGGAACAAGTTAAAATGCAAGACATTTCGTGATTATCACATGGCTTATTTAAAACTTGATGTGACCCTCTTAGCTGATACACTGCAGGCATTCAGAAAATCTTCCATGAAAAATTATAAACTGGACCCAATATATTTTTACAGTGCCCCGGGCCTAGCATGGTCCGCAACGTTTTTGAACACCAAAATGCAATTGGATCTAATCCACGATCAAGATATGTATCTGTTTATGGAGAAATGTATAAGAGGAGGGATGGTGCAATGTTCCCAGAGATATGCCAGAGCAAATAACAAGCATATGCCTGATTATGATCCAGCACGGCCATCAAATTTTATACTGTATGTAGATGCAAACAGCCTCTATGGTCATGCCATGATGCAAAAACTGCCATATGCAGGGCTTGAATGGGTGGAAGATTTCAATATTGAGGATCTTAAGAATTTTGATGACAGTGACTATGGCCTCTTCTTAGAGGTTGATCTGACAATTCCTGATGATTTGCACAATAAATTTTCTGATCTGCCCCCAATTCCCGAGGTTCAGTGCTCACCTGGCTCTAAACAGAAGAAGCTCATGATGACCCTGGAGCCGAAACAAGACTATGTCATATATTACAAAAACCTCCAGTTCCTGATGAAACATGGTGTTCAAGTAACCAAAGTTGGCAAAGTTTTGAGGTTCAGGCACTCAGAATGGTTGAAACCATACATTGATACAAACACGGAGCTTCGAACATCTGCAAAGAGCCAATTTGATAAGGGCTTGTTTAAATTGATGGTTAATTCTGTCTATGGCAAAACTATTGAAAATGTCAGAAAACATACCGATGTTAAAATAATTACTGACCCCAGCCTGAGCAAAAAATTGGTTGCAAAGCCCAATTTCAATTACAGAAGAATTTATGATGAGAATATGGCACTTTTCAACATGAAGAAAACAAAGATCAAATTTGATAAACCTATTTATGTAGGGGCTGTGATATTGGAATTGTCCAAATTACATATGTTAACATTGTATTATGACGTGTTGAAACCTTTTTATGGTGATCGTGTAAAATTATTGTACATGGACACGGATAGTTTTATTCTTGATATTCAAACAGAAGATGTTTATCAAGATATGTCACAGCCTGAATTGTTTCAATACTTTGATACCAGTGAGCATACAATAATTCAACCCCACAACAAAAAGGTGCCTGGCAAGTTAAAAGATGAGACACTTGGTGATGTTATTGTGAAATTTGCTGGGTTAAGTGCCAAGATGTACAGTTTTAAAACATGTAGTGGTGCTGCTGCCAAAAAGGCCAAGGGTATTGGCAGAGTGACTGTTGACAAAGAGCTTGTATTTGAAGATTATGAAAATTGCCTCAAATCCCAGAGTTCAATCAAAACATCAGAAAATAGAATTCAGAGTAAGAATCACTTGTTGACTACAAATATTGTAAGAAAAGTGGCTCTGGACCCACATGATGACAAGAGATGCATTTTATCATGTGGCATTCATACTCTACCATGGGGGCATTGTGATTTGAAAAATGGGAATCAATGCCCAATTACAGAGCATGATTTGAAATAAATAAACATGCCTATGAACTTATTTGGGTTCAAAAAACAGGCTATTATGGACCTGCCGACACCACAACCCTCTTCTGATATCATATCTAAACTGAGTGGCTTGTTAATTATTCATCTGAACAGCATACTTACAGATGTTGATGATGAAACAGGTAAAATATTGTACATATTTAACAATAATTTAAATCATTACCAATTACCTGTAGGTGGGCAATTGCAATTTATTACAACTCCCGAGGGTGATGTCAAGATTTCAATAGGGAGAAATATTTATAGAATTAAGCACTCAAACATGATTTCTGGCACTGTATATACTGTTTCTGCTGGTGACTGCTTATATATTGAGGTCCCTGGATCTTATGACAAGCTTATACCCTTTTTTATAGAATTAAGAATCAGATACTCTATAATAAATAACCACTAAAACAAAAATGCCTAATGATATATTTGGCCATACAAGACATGAAGATCACAGTGATGAGATTCTGATGCTTGATGTCAGAGTCAAGAAATTAAGAAGTGATTTACAAGCTTTACAAACCACACTCAATGCCAGTCTTCAATTAGAAATTACAAATTTACAAACACAATGCATGGACCCTCTTCTTAAAATTGACTCAGAACTCAAAGTGCTGCTTCAGAAATATACTGATTTGGCAACATTAGATAATTTTCAAAGTTTAGAAGAGGCTGTAGCAGCTCTTCAAGCCAAATTTAAGAACCAGGCCACCAACTCTGAGCAATTGAAACAACAATTGGAAGAGCAGATAAATAATGTCCAGGCACAGCTCCAAACAATTGTCAAAAGCATAAAATCACAAGAAGATTTTGATCTAGTCATTTCCACTCTAAAAGAACAGATTCAGTCACTCCAAATACCTAATCTGGACCCTCTGCACAATGCCATAGCCGAGGTTAAAGATAAAATTGAGACACTTGAAAATTTTATGAACAATTTGCCATCTTCTGATGCTTTGAATGCAATAACTCGGAGTGTTGCAAACATCAAGCTGCAACTTGAAACATATGAAGATTTTGGAAAAATTCAAAGTACCATAACCCATCTTGAAGGCACAATAGCAGCAGTGCAAAGTGATTTGGCAAATGTACAAGAATCTCGCCTGCCTGGTATTGTAGACACACTTGTCAGTGTCCAGCAACAGATCACAAAGCTTGAAAACCTCAACACTGAATCTGAGCTCTCTCATTTTCATCACTTGATCGATGATATCCAAACAAAGCTTGAAATTTTACAACAATCAACACCCACTCAGGCAGATATAGCCCTGCTCCAAAATGCTATGCAAAATGTGGCTGATGCTTCTGAATTAAACAATGTAAAATTGGCACTTGAATCTTTGCAGAATACAGTATCAAATCTTCCTACATCACAGGAACTTAAAAATATTAAGAGGGCAGTGAATAGGATATTGAAATCAGAAGATATCAAGAATATCCAGACAGAGATCAAACAACTCACTCAGACAGTGGCCACTCTACCAACCAATCAACATATTAATGAACTGCATGCCCTGTTTGAGGATATCAGAAGACAGGTCCATGATCTTACTGCTCAAAATTCAAAATTGGCAGTTGTTGAAAATTTGCAACAAATTGTAGCTAATATCAAGCAACAGCTAGGAACCATGGAATCCAATCAAGCAAATGCTCTGTCTGTTTTTGCCACCCAGCTACAAGAAATTGTGCAACAATACAAGAAACTTATTGTGGACATAAAAATCAAGCCAGGCCACGATGATGTTGTTAGGACCATCAATGAGCACCTTGAATCTGTAACAAGCAGATTGCTCACAGCAGAAAAGGAAATAACAGGCATAATCGAGAATCCAAAACATGCAGTAATTCTTGAATTGTACAGCATCCCCAACAAAGAATATGATTCACCATTTACACCAGGTGGCAAAATATATATGCTATCTCCTGCACAATTTTATTATCAATTTTTTGTTGGGGGCACACTGAGACCAATCAAGATCAAATATTGGCATCAGCCACAGGCACACCACTACCCCACCTTATCAATAACAAATGCTGAAAACAAACCAAAAATCACCAGTGTAGAGTTAGAGGATTTTACAGATCCCAATACATTAGAAACAGCCTATGCTGAAGATGATGGCTCTCTGGAATTTAAAATACAAATAGGGGATAAATTATATTTAGAAAATCCTGCAGTATCAGCTGCTGAACACCCCATAGTTGCAATATTTTTGTTTACATATTATGTCTAGACAAATTATTGTTGATGAATTACACAGACAAGCCAGACATAATTATAAGAGACTCCCAGTAGTCACAAAGGGCATAGATGATTTATGGCAGAGCGACTTGATTGAGTTGTCAAGTGGACAGCTGAAAAACTTAGACAAAATCAACAAGGGCTACAAGTATCTACTCACTGTGATAGACACATTTTCAAAATTTGCCTGGGCTGTGCCACTCAAATCCAAGACTGGAAAATGTGTTACAGAAGCCATCAGGACAATCATCAATCAGAGTGGAAGATCACCGCGCTATTTGCAAACAGATAATGGCAAAGAATTTTATAATTCAGTGTTTCAACAATTTATTAAAAGCCAGGCAATAAAACATTACTCGAGTTACAGTGATCTCAAGGCCTCAATTGTAGAGAGATTCAACAGAACCTTAAAAAATCTTATGTATAAACAATTTACACTTCAAGGTAATTATAAATGGATTAATATTCTTCCAGAACTTCTACACAAATATAACAACTCGGTTCATTCCACAATCAACATGAAACCCTCTGAAGTAACTTCATCTGATGAGCAAAAATTGATCAGGACTGTTTATTATCCTAGATACCAGCCAACAACAAGAAGGGCCAAATTCAGGGTGGGTGATCAAGTAAGAATCAGCAAATATAAGCACTTATTCAAAAGAGGCTTTACAAGAAACTGGAGCACTGAATTATTTACAGTGGTTCAAGTTAAACCCGGGACCCTTAACACATATATAATAAAAGATCACCGAGGAGAAATTCTCAAAGGCAGGTTTTATGAACAAGAACTCAGCAAAACTAAACAGCCTGACACATATCTCATAGAAAAAATCATCCGCAGGAAAGGCAACAAGTTATTTGTCAAATGGCTGGGTCATCCGGAAAACAGCTGGATCGAGGCAGACAAAGTGATAATATGAGCACCTGGGATGTTATAAAAAGGCTGCCAGAACCTGAACAGCAGATTAAGAGAAATGGAAAGTTGCTGCCTGATAATATTAGGTGTCTTATTGTTGGGCCATCTGCTTGTGGAAAAACTACACTATTAATTGATAATTTTTTATTGGCACCCAACTGGTTAGACTGGAAAAACAGGCACTTGTATGTTTTCTCTAAGAGCTTGGAACAATTAAAATATCAGCAGCTGATGAAGCTATATGATGGATTGGATATTGCCACTTTTGAACCAGATGTTAAGCCACTTCATGAATGTCTCGATAATTCTGTTGTTGTGTTTGATGACATTATACTGGATAATCAAAACAAGGTTAGAAATTTCTTTACACAGGGGCGGCACAAAAACATAGATTGTTTCTACCTGGCACAGACTTTTTCTAAAATTCCCAAGCAGCTGATCCGAGACAACAGCAATTTTATATGTGTGTTTCATCAAGATCATACCAACCTCAAACACATACACGATGAATATGTAGGTGGGGACTTGAGCTACAATGATTTTTCTAAATTTTGCAGTAGGTGCTGGAACCAGGACAGTTATGGGTTTGTCACAATTGATATGACAAGAACACCTAATACTGGAAAATACAGAAATAAAATCAACAATTTTCTAGACGTAGAGACGTATATAAACAACCATGAAACGACCAATCATAGATGATCTTAAATTAAGAGATTATCTTGTAAAAAGATTTAAGTGATGGAAATCAGAGAACCGGGGAATCTATGAAAAACACAAACAAACAGAACAGCCCGTAATTGATGCTATTAATAATTTAGGTAAAAATATCAAAACTGTTACAGAGCAAAATCAAGATTTGATCACAGAGCTTGTACCTGTTGCTGCTAGGAACATATTAGATTATCCATTCACCCCACTTTCCAGTATTCATACACCTAGTCCTGTTGCTCCTAGAAGAATTGAAGCTACTCAGGATCCTATTGAATTGGGTCTTCTTGCTCAAAAATATTTAACCACACCTAAAGACAACAAAGATGAGGTGTTTGGCTTATATGCTGACACAGAGCTTGATGGTAGCATCATACATAGAATTGGCAATTTCAGAGTAACATTTATGGGAGATGATCTGATTGTTTATTCAGAATCTCGTCTCGGAGAAAAAGGTGGTTTTGTTAAGTACCCCGGAACACCTGGGTTGTGGGAACTGATGACTAGGAAAAGGCCTGGCAGCTATACAGATCAAGATTATGAGCACTACAAAGAAATATTAATAAAATCAGATGCTCTATACCAGAACAATGATCCCACACAGAAAAGAGTCAAGTCTAGCAGTGGAGCAAAATATAACAACTTAATGAAGCCCATATGGTCACAGATCAAGACTGGCAGTGGAATCAAACAATACAACACCCTGCCCAAAGAATTTGTGTGGGTTGATGATGTCAGGAAACTTGTAGATAGGTTATTGGTGATAGCTGGGGAGGAAAATGCTGGCAACCACAATTTTTACAATGAAAAAGTTGGAATTATGGACATGATAAGCACAAAATTGTCTAATTTTATAGTGAATGACACTAAGGGGATTGGATATCTCATAAAAATTATTAATACTCTACCACCTAAATTTTGGAATATTTCTGAGGGTCGGGGCCTGGTTAATGACATTATAAACAAGCTGCCATTTGAACTACACATTCCAGGCTATCAGTATTGTGGTCCAGGCACAAAATTGGATCATAGATTAAACAGAGGTGATCCTGGTGTAAATCCTCTAGATGCTGCTTGTAGAGACCATGACATAGCATACAACACACATACTGATCTTGACAAGAGACATGTTGCAGACAAGAAATTAGAAGAGGCTGCATTTGGCAGATTTGTAAGCAAAGATGCTTCTTTGAGTGAGAGAATATCAGCATTGGGAACCACCATAGCTATGAGCACCAAACAAAAACTGGGGTGGGGGCTGTGAATATAATAAACCTACAATGAAGGCCAAGGGTGTTATGTATCAAATACCTTATGCAGGTCTCAAATCTCTTAAAACTATTGACAGTCTTTTAACCAAAAAGCAGCGCAAGAAAAAAAGCTCTTGTCTTGCAAAGGGGCATGGTATGAAATTGTTGCTTAGCACCCCCCAATTAAAAAAATTACAGCAATCAAGAAAAAAATTGCATACGGGGGGTTTCATATTTACTATCCCGGCCATCTTAGCTGCTCTCGGGGCTGTTGGGAGCTTGGCCGGGGGATCAGCTGCCATAGCAAAAACAGTAATAGATGCCAAGAAAAATAGGGCAGAATTAGATGAGCAGAGGCGTCATAACCTGGCCATGGAGAAAAAAGGCAAAGGTGTTAAGAGAGCCATGAATAAGTTTAAAAAAAACAAGAGCCGCTTACAAACCAAGATATTGAAGCTTTAATCAAGCCACTGGGCATCAAACATTTTAGAGGTGTGTACATGTCTGATTCTTTACCAGAACAACCACTCAACAAAGAGTGTGGCATTGTTAATTTGGATGAGTACAAAAATCAGGGCACTCACTGGATCTGTTATCTTAAATATTTAAAAAATAAGGCATTTGTGTTTGATTCATTTGGAGGTGTTCCACCTGAAAATTTAATAAAATATCTAAATTCAGCTAATCTTTATTACAATAATGCCCGTGTTCAAAATTTCAAAGATGTTAATTGCGGACATTTGTGCTTATCTGTTCTTAGATATATGTCTCAAATAAATAAACCATCAATTGAAAATTTTCAAAAAGCCTTGTGGTATTTAAAACATAATGGGGGTATTCCATCTCACCAGCCAAAATTCAATATTGAAACTCAAATTGCATGATGACATAGTGTATCCCAAAACAATAGCTCTCAGAGCATTTTACGGCATGTACTTGATCCCTAATATTACACACCACAACAACAAAATTGCGGTAGGGGATCAAAAAATTGTCATCACTCCAGGGCAGTATAATCTGTCCACTCTAAATGCTCAATTACCCAGAGGTGTAGTGTTAAGTCAAAATTCTGTCACTCACAGAGTAGAGATTGTATCTGCTACAGAAACAGTGGATCTGGGTACTATAGGAGAGCTGTTAGGCTTTGAGAACAACACAAAACTTGAACCGGCCATCAAACACACTGCTATGAATATACCTAAATTCTTAGCCATAGAGACTCTGAATATTCACTGTAATGTGGCCGAGGGTATGATCACCAAATCAAATGGCATAGGCACTCACAAACAAACTGGCATCATTGCAACATTCAAACCTAATTCCGAATTTATGGAGCCAATCATCTACAATCCATCCCCAACATTATATTTTCCTGTGTGCCATAATAGAATAGATTACATTGAATTGATGGTTACTAATGAAAAAGAAGAATTAGTTGATTTTGCTGGAGCCACAACAACTGCTATCATAGAGATTAACATTTAAATAAAAATACATACAAGAAGAAAATGGAAAATATTGAGAGTTATGAGCTACAATCATTCCCTCCAAACAGGAGGACATTTGCAAATTTAAATCAACCCAACACAGAAATTGAGGTTGATCTTGATGTAGGGGATGGATTTATACACCCTCACAGAGCAGATCTATACATCAAATTTGATGTTGTAAAGCTCGATGGAACAGATTATCCGGCAAATTCAAATATAAGACTTGTAGACAATTTTGTGCCGCATCTGTTCTCTGAAATTGAGATCAGAAAGCATGGCGTTGTTATAAACAGAATAGATTATCCCGGCATTACCTCCACAGCTTTGGCCACACTAAAATTATCCAAAACCGAAGCATCATAGTAGTGGGGTTTACGGGGGGACAGGACGAGAAAGTATGAACCCCCTCTCAAGCAGATTTGCTATACTTAAAACTAGGTTAACATGAGCATATGAGCTTGTTGCTCAAGCGTGGAATCTTGTCTAATTCAAGATTTTTGTGAAAATGCCCTCATGGATTCCATGAGAAAGTATGACCCCCTCAGATTGATGAGGCTACGCTTATAAAAGGTACTTTTGTGAGATTGTTGTCCATAAATTTGTTAAAAATATGCCCCTCTTGTGGCCACACTTAAAACTAGGCCACCAACACACACCTACACACACGCCACCCACACCCACCCACACCCACCCACGCCACCCACACCCACCCACACCCACCCACGCCACCCACGCCACCCACACCCACCCACACCACCCACACCTACACCCACGCCACCTACACTTACCCACGCCACCCACACCCACCCACACCCACCCACGCCCACCCACACCCACCCACACCCACCCACGCCACCCACACCCACCCACACCCACCCACACCCACCCACGCCCACCCACGCATATTTACTTCCGGTCCACTTCCGGTCCACTTCCGGTTCACTTCCGGTCCACTTCCGGTCCACTTCCGGTTTACTTCCGGTCCACTTCCGGTTTGCCTACTTCCGGTCCACTTCCGGTTTGCCTACTTCCGGTCTACTTGTGGCCAAGTTGTGGCCTATTTCTGCTATTTTTATCCAGCATAGAATTTTGAATTGAATCCCAAGAAATTGTATATAAATACCAAAGCCAAAAATATTAAGTGTATACACACATACACATACACTTACACACACAAAGGACAGTGTTGAACCCAACTGCTATTTTTATCCAGCATAGAATTTTGAATTGAATCCCAAGAAATTGTATATAAATACCAAAGCCAAAAATATTAAGTGTATACACACATACACATACACTTACACACACAAAGGACAGTGTTGAACCCAACTGCTATTTTTATCCAGCATAGAATTTTGAATTGAATCCCAAGAAATTGTATATAAATACCAAAGCCAAAAATATTAAGTGTATACACACATACACATACACTTACACACACAAAGGACAGTGTTGAACCCAACTGCTATTTTTATCCAGCATAGAATTTTGAATTGAATCCCAAGAAATTGTATATAAATACCAAAGCCAAAAATATTAAGTGTATACACACATACACATACACTTACACACACAAAGGACAGTGTTGAACCCAACTGCTATTTTTATCCAGCATAGAATTTTGAATTGAATCCCAAGAAATTGTATATAAATACCAAAGCCAAAAATATTAAGTGTATACACACATACACATACACTTACACACACAAAGGACAGTGTTGAACCCAACTGCTATTTTTATCCAGCATAGAATTTTGAATTGAATCCCAAGAAATTGTATATAAATACCAAAGCCAAAAATATTAAGTGTATACACACATACACATACACTTACACACACAAAGGACAGTGTTGAACCCAACTGCTATTTTTATCCAGCATAGAATTTTGAATTGAATCCCAAGAAATTGTATATAAATACCAAAGCCAAAAATATTAAGTGTATACACACATACACATACACTTACACACACAAAGGACAGTGTTGAACCCAACTGCTATTTTTATCCAGCATAGAATTTTGAATTGAATCCCAAGAAATTGTATATAATAAACAACAACAAAAATGCCGAATCAAAAACATTGTAATCAATGCAATAAAAATATATCCAGCCCCAATTGGGCCAAGCACCAAAAGATTTGTAACCCGGACAAATACAGAACTCCCACAATAATTTGCCCCAAATGCAATAGAAAATACAACATGGAATATTTCACATATAAACATAAAGATACTTGCTCTGTACAGTCATCAACATCTGGTCTGAAAAGAAGGCACGAA
This sequence comes from Lepisma saccharinum, assembly GCF_977018435.1. Taxonomy (NCBI): domain Eukaryota; kingdom Metazoa; phylum Arthropoda; class Insecta; order Zygentoma; family Lepismatidae; genus Lepisma; species Lepisma saccharinum. Next base: position 546,668 of record NC_139236.1, read on the forward strand.
GCACCTCTTAATGCCAGAGCAGCAAAGCAGCCACGCTATGAACCTATCCGTAGCAGTTTTAACGGCCAACTTAGGGATTATCGGTTTGTATCAGAGCCAAGATGTGGCATTGAGAATTTCTTGAACAGTAAAAAACCTGATGTACAGGCAATTCTAAATGCACAAAATGGCTCTTATAAACTGTCCCTCAAATTGTTTGTACAATATAAGAAGCCAAACGGCACAAAATTTACACAGCCCCACATAACAGAAACTGTACCTGTATATTCAAATGCAAATTCAGACACAATAATAAGCAGCTTGATAAATCAACTGAACATCAAACACTCTGAATTTGCGGCAAAAGAGTCAGGATGGAGCCTATGCGGTTCATCACACAAGTTATATGTTAATATTTCTGAATTCAGCCCATTACAAGGATCTACTTATGTGCCATTGCCTGCCAATATCAAAAACAAAAGAGCCGTGGTCAATATAAAAAATGCCGACCAGAAATGCTTTTTGTGGTGTATATTAGCTGCTTTGTATCCAGTTTCAGACCATCCTGAGAGAATAACTTATTACAAACAACATGAGCACGATTTTGACGATGTAATGGAGGGTTTAGAATATCCAATGTCTGTTCAGAATATTGATAAATTTGAAAAAAGGGCCAAGCATATCAATGGTAAACAATTATCTATTAATGTATTTACTTGTTCCACTGGCAATTGCCCGATAGATCCTCTCAGAATCAGTACAATTGATGATGAATCTGCTGTTCCGATTGATCTGCTCTTAATTGAAGGAGATGATACATACCATTACACTCTAATACATAATCTTCAAGCTTTAGTGAGAACGCAACTAGATAAATATAAAAACATATTCAAGTTGTGCAGAAGATGTTTAACTGTATTTGATGGTCAAAAAATGGTGAAGGGGGTTCGGGAAGAGAGTGCAGAAATTGCCAAAAATAAGTTAATTGAGCATCTGAAATACTGTGGCAATCATAAACCTGTTCATATGGTGATGCCCAATCCAAGTGAAAATTGCAAATTCAAAAAGTTTGAAGCCTTGTTGGAACACCCAGCATATATTGTCTGTGATTTCGAATCGAACCTCAAACCTATTGCATTCTGTAGCCCAGATCCCGAAGAATCCTCAAGTACATCATACCAGTTACATGAACCTTCCAGCTTTTGTTTTATGGTTATACGGGATGGTGTAGCTAGTGAGCCATACTTATACAAGGGACCAAATGCCATCAAAATATTTGCACATAGAATAGAAAATGTGTGCCGTGACATAGCATCTAACATCTTATTAATATCAAAACCCATGTTGCCTTTAACAGAGGAACAGATTGAAGATTTCAACAATGCAGAAAAATGCCCGGTATGTGATTGTGAATTTTCAGATACAAATATCAAGGTGAAACACCATTCTCATACAGATGGTCGATATAAACAGGCCCTGTGTAATAGCTGTAATATTCAGATCAAGAGACCAAGATTTATCCCCATATTTTGCCATGGAGCATCCAATTATGATTTCCATCATCTGATCAGGTACGAGGGGTTTGACAAGCAGAATTTAAATATTTTAGCTGAAAATGATGAGAAATATATATCTATTAGCAAGATAATTAAAGTTGATGGTGTTTCTATTCAATTAAGATTTCTTGATTCTTACAGATTTTTACCTGCTAGCCTGGCTACACTGGCCTCTCAATTATCTGATGATGACTTGAAAATCACACGTGCTATGTTTCCAAATCAGGACCTGAAATTAATTAAGCGGAAGGGTGTATATCCATATGACTATGTCACAGATTTTTCTAAATTTGATGAGTGTTCCCTGCCACCACAAGAAGAGTTTTATAGCAGAATCAGAGGATCTGGAATCACTGATGAAGATTATCACCATGCCAAATTGATGTGGAACAATTTAAAATGCAAGACATTTGGTGATTATCACATGGCATATTTAAAACTTGATGTCACCCTCTTAGCTGATATACTGCAGGCATTCAGAAAATCTTCAATGCAAAATTATGGACTGGACCCAGTATATTTTTACAGTGCCCCGGGCCTAGCATGGTCTGCAATGTTTTTGAACACCAAAAAGCCATTGGATCTTATCCAAGATCAAGATATGTACTTGTTTATGGAGCAGTGTATAAGAGGAGGGATGGTGCAATGTTCCCAGAGATATGCCAGAGCAAATAACAAGCATATGCCTGATTATGATCCAGCACGGCCATCAAATTATATACTGTATGTAGATGCAAACAGCCTCTATGGTTATGCCATGATGGATAAACTGCCATATGCAGAGCTTGAGTGGGTTGAAGATTTCAATATTAAAGATCTTAAGAATTTTGATGACAGTAAGTATGGCCTCATCTTAGAGGTTGATCTGACAATTCCAGATTATTTACACAACAAATTTTCTGATCTGTCCCCAATTCCCGAGGTTCAGTGTTCACCTGGTTCTAAACAGAAGAAGCTCATGATGACCCTGGAGCCAAAACAAGGATATGTCATATATTACAAAAACCTCCAGTTCCTGATAAAACATGGTGTCCAAGTAACCAAAGTTGGAAAAGTCTTAAGGTTCAGGCACTCAGAATGGTTGAAACCATACATTGATACAAATACAGAGCTTCGAACATCTGCAGTAAGCCAATTTGATAAGGCCTTGTTTAAATTGATAATCAATTCAGTGTTTGGCAAAACAATTGAAAATGTCAGAAAACATAACAATGTTAAAATAAATACTGACCCCAGCCTGAGCAAAAAATTAGTGGCAAAGCCGAATTTTAATTATAGAAGAATTTATGATGAGCACATGGCACTTTTCAACATGAAGAAAACAAAGATCAAGTTTGACAAACCTATTTATGTAGGGGCTGTGATATTGGAATTGTCCAAATTACATATGTTAACATTGTATTATGAGGTGCTGAAACCTTTTTATGGTGATCGTGTAAAATTATTGTACATGGACACGGATAGTTTTATTCTTGATATTCAAACAGAAGATGTTTATCAAGATATGTCACAGCCTGAATTGTTTCAATACTTTGATACCAGTGAACATACAAAAATTCAACCCCACAACAAAAAGGTGCCTGGCAAGTTAAAAGATGAGACACTTGGCGATGTTATTGTGGAATTTGCTGGGTTAAGTGCCAAGATGTACAGTTTTAAAACATGTAGTGCTGTTGTCAAAAAGGCCAAGGGCATTGGCAGAGTAACTGTTGAAAAAGAGCTTGTATTTGAAGATTATAAAAATTGCATCAAATCACAGAATTCAATCAGAACATCAGAAAATAGAATTCAGAGTGAGAATCACTTGCTGACTAGCAATATTGTAACAAAAGTGGCCCTGGACCCACATGATGACAAGAGATGCATTTTGTCATGTGGCATACATACTTTACCTTGGGGGCATTGTGATTTGAAAAATGGGATTCAATGCCCAATTCCAGAGCATGATTTGAAATAAATAAACATGCCTATGAACTTATTTGGGTTCAAGAAACAAGGTATTATGGACCTGCCCACACCACAACCCTCTCCTGATTTACAATCTGTAATGTCTAAACTGAGTGGCTTGTTAATTATTCATCTGAACAGCATATTTACAGATAATGATGAAGAAACAGGCAAAACATTGTACATATTTAACAATAATTTAAATCATTACCAATTGCCTGTAGGTGGGCAATTGCAATTTATTACAACCCCTGAGGGTGATGTTAAAATTTCAGTAGGGAGAAATATTTACAGAATTAAGCACTCAAACATGATTTCTGGCACTGTTTATACTGTTTCTGCTGGTGACTGCTTATATATTGAGGTCCCTGGATCTTATGACAAGCTTATACCCTTTTTCATAGAATTAAGAATCAGATACTCTATAATAAATAACCATTAAAAGAAAATGCCTAACGATATATTTGGCCACACAAGACATGAAGATCACAGTGACGAGATTCTTATGCTTGATGTCAGAGTCAAGAAATTAAGAAGTGATTTACAAGCTTTACAAACCACACTCAATGCCAGTCTTCAATTAGAAATTACAAATTTGCAATCACAATGCATGGACCCTCTTCTTAAAATTGATTCCGAACTCAAAGTGCTGCTTCAGAAATATACTGATTTGGCAACATTAGATAATTTTCAAAGTTTAGAAGAAGCTGTAGCAGCTCTTCAAGCCAAATTTAAGACCCAGACCACCAATTCCGAGCAATTGAAACAGCAATTGGAAGAGCAGATAAATAATGTCCAGGCACAGCTCCAAACAATTGTCAAAAGCATAAAATCGCAAGAAGATTTTGATCTAGTGATTTCCACTCTAAAAGAACAGATTCAATCACTCCAGATACCTAATCTGGATCCTCTGCACAATGCCATAGCCGAGGTTAAAGAAAAAATTGAGACACTTGAAAATTTTATGAACAACTTGCCATCTTCTGATGCTTTGAATGCAATAACTCGGAGTGTAGCAAATATTAAGCTGCAACTTGAAACATACGAAGATTTTGGAAAAATTCAAAGTACCATAACCCATCTTGAAGGTACAATAGCAGCAGTGCAAAGTGATTTGGCAAATGTACAAGAAACTCGCCTGCCTGGGATTGTAGACACACTTGTCAGTGTCCAGCAACAAATCACAAAGCTTGAAAACCTCAACACTGAATCTGAACTATCTCATTTTCATCACTTGATCGATGATATTCAAACAAAACTTGAAATTTTACAACGATCCACACCCACTCAGGCAGATATAGCCCTGCTCCAAAATGCTATGCAAAATGTGGCTGATGCTTCTGAATTAAACAATGTGAAATTGGCACTTGAATTTTTGCAAAATACAGTATCAAATCTGCCCACATCACAGGAACTTAAAAATATTAAGAGGGCAGTGAATAGGATATTGAAATCAGAAGATATCAAGAATATCCAGGCAGAGATCAAACAACTCACTCAGACAGTGGCCACTCTACCAACCAATCAACATATTAATGAACTGCATGCCCTGTTTGAGGATATCAGAAGACAGGTCCATGATCTTACTGCTCAAAATTCAAAATTGGCAGTTGTTGAAAATTTGCAACAAATTGTAGCTAATATCAAGCAACAGCTAGGGACCATGGAATCCAATCAAGCAAATGCTCTGTCTGTTTTTGCCACCCAGCTTCAAGAAATTGTGCAACAATACAAGAAACTTATTGTGGACATAAAAATAAAGCCAGGCCACGATGATGTTGTTAGGACCATCAACGAGCACCTTGAATCTGTAACAAGCAGATTGCTTACAGCAGAAAAAGAAATAACAGGCATAATCGAGAATCCAAAACATACAGTAATTCTTGAATTGTACAGCATCCCCAACAAAGAATATGATTCACCATTTACACCAGGTGGCAAAATATATATGCTGTCCCCTGCACAATTTTATTACCAGTTTTTTGTTGGGGGCGCATTGAGACCAATCAAGATCAAATATTGGCATCAGCCACAGGCACACCACTACCCTACCTTATCAATAACAAATGCTGAGAACAAACCAAAAATCACCAGTGTAGAGTTAGAGGATTTTACAGACCCCAATACATTAGAAACAGCCTATACTGAAGATGATGGATCTCTGGAATTTAAAATACAAATAGGGGACAAATTATATTTAGAAAATCCTGCAGTCTCAGCTGCTGAACACCCCATAGTTGCAATATTCTTGTTTTCATATTATGTCTAGAGAAATTATTGTTGATGAATTACACAGACAAGCCAGACATCATTTTAAGAGACTCCCAGTAGTCACAAAGGGCATAGATGATTTATGGCAGAGCGACTTGATTGAAATGGCATCTGGACAGTTGAAAAACTTAGACAAAATCAACAAGGGCTACAAGTATTTACTCACTGTAATAGACACATTTTCAAAATTTGCCTGGGCTGTGCCACTCAAATCCAAGACTGGGGCATGTGTTACAGAAGCCATCAGGACAATCATCAATCATTCAGGAAGATCCCCGCGCTATTTGCAAACAGATAATGGCAAAGAATTTTATAATTCTGTGTTCCAACAATTTATTAAAAGCCAGGCAATAAAACATTATTCGAGTTACAGTGACCTCAAGGCCTCAATTGTAGAGAGATTCAACAGAACCTTAAAAAATCTTATGTATAAACAATTCACACTTCAAGGTAATTATAAATGGATTAATATTCTTCCAGAACTTCTACATAAATATAACAACTCTGTCCATTCCACAATCAACATGAAACCCTCCGAAGTAACTTCATCTGATGAGCAAAAATTGATCAGGACTGTTTATTATCCTAGATACCAGCCAACAACAAGAAGGGCCAAATACAGGGTGGGTGATCAAGTAAGAATCAGTAAATATAAGCACTTATTCAAAAGAGGCTTTACAAGAAACTGGAGCACCGAATTATTTACAGTGGCTCAAGTTAAACCCGGGACCCTTAACACATATATAATAAAAGATCACCGAGGAGAAATTCTCAAAGGCAGGTTCTATGAACAAGAACTCAGCAAAACTAAACAGCCTGACACATATCTCATAGAAAAAATAATCCGCAGAAAAGGCAACAAGTTATTTGTCAAATGGCTAGGACTTCCAGAACACAGCTGGATCGATGCAGACAAAATAATAATATGAGCACCTGGGATGTTATAAAAAGGCTGCCAGAACCTGAACAACAGAATAAGATAAATGGAGTGCTGCTGCCTGATAATATTAGGTGTCTTATTGTTGGGCCATCTGCTTGTGGTAAAACTACACTAATGGTTGATAATTTTTTATTGGCACCCAACTGGTTAGACTGGAAAAACAGGCACTTGTATGTCTTCTCTAAGAGCTTGGAACAATTAAAATATCAGCAGCTGATGAAGCTATATGATGGATTGGATATAGCCACTTTTGAACCAGATGTTAAGCCACTTGATGAATGTCTCGATAATTCTGTTGTTGTGTTTGATGACATTATACTGGATAATCAAAACAAGGTTAGAAATTTCTTTACACAGGGGCGGCACAAAAACATTGATTGCTTCTACCTGGCACAGACTTTTTCTAAAATACCGAAGCAGCTGATCCGAGATAACAGCAATTTTATATGTGTGTTTCATCAAGATCATACCAACCTCAAACACATACACGATGAATATGTAGGTGGGGACTTGAGCTACAATGATTTTTCCAAGTTTTGCAGTAGGTGCTGGAACCAGGACAGCTATGGGTTTGTCACAATTGATATGACAAGAACACCTAATACTGGAAAATACAGAAATAAAATCAACGATTTTCTAGACGTTGAGACGTATATAAATAACCATGAAACGACCAATTGTTGACGATCTTAAGTTAAGAGATTATCTTGTAAAAAGATTTAAGGGATGGAAATCAGAGAACCGGGGAATCTATGAAAAACACAAACAAACAGAACAGCCCGTAATTGATGCTATTAATAATTTAGGTAAGAATATCAAAACTGTTACAGAGCAAAATCAAGATTTGATCACGGAGCTTGTACCTGTAGCTGCAAGGAACATATTAGATTATCCATTCACCCCACTTTCCAGTATTCATACACCTAGTCCTGTTGCTCCTCGAAGAATTGAAGCTACTCAGGATCCTATTGAATTGGGTCTTCTTGCTCAAAAATATTTAACCACACCTAAAGACAATAAAGATGAGGTGTTTGGCTTATATGCTGACACAGAGCTTGATGGCAGTATCATTCATAGAATTGGCAATTTCAGAGTAACATTTATGGGGGATGATCTGATTGTATATTCAGAATCTCGTCTCGGAGAAAAAGGTGGTTTCGTTAAGTACCCCGGAACACCTGGATTGTGGGAACTGATGACTAGGAAAAGGCCTGGCAGCTATACAGATCAAGATTATGAGCATTACAAAGAAATATTAATAAAATCAGATGCCCTATACCAGAACAATGATCCCACACAAAAAAGAGTCAAGTCTAGCAGTGGAGCAAAATACAATAATTTAATCAAGCCCATATGGTCACAGATTAAAACAGGCAGTGGAATCAAACAATACAACACCCTGCCTAAAGAATTTGTGTGGGTTGATGATGTCAGGAAACTTGTGGATAGGTTGCTGGTGATAGCTGGGGAGGAAAATGCTGGGAACCACAATTTTTACAATGAAAAGGTTGGAATTATGGACATGATAAGCACAAAATTGTCTAATTTTATAGTGAATGATCCTAAGGGGATTGGATATCTCATAAAAATTATTAATACTCTACCACCTAAATTTTGGAATATTTCTGAGGGTCGGGGGCTTGTTAATGACATTATAAACAAGCTGCCATTTGAACTACACATTCCAGGCTATCAGTATTGTGGTCCAGGCACAAAATTGGATCATAGATTAAACAGAGGGGATCCTGGTGTAAATCCCCTAGATGCTGCTTGCAGAGACCATGACATAGCATACAACACACATACTGATCTTGACAAGAGACATGTTGCAGACAAGAAATTAGAAGAGGCTGCATTTGGTAGATTTGTAAGCAAAGATGCTTCTTTGAGTGAAAAAATAGCAGCATTGGGAACCACCATAGCTATGAGCACCAAACAAAAACTGGGGTGGGGGTTGTGAATATGTATATAATAAACCTACAATGAAGGCCAAGGGTGTTATGTATCAAATACCTTATGCAGGTCTCAAATCTCTTAAAACTATTGACAGTCTCTTGACCAAAAAGCAGCGCAAGAAAAAAAGCTCTTGTCTTGCAAAGGGACATGGTATGAAATTGTTGCTTAGTACCCCCCAATTAAAAAAATTACAGCAATCAAGAAAAAAATCACATACAGGGGGTTTCATATTTACTATCCCTGCCATCTTAGCTGCACTTGGGGCTGTTGGGAGCTTGGCTGGGGGATCAGCTGCCATAGCAAAAACAGTAATAGATGCCAAGAAAAATAGGGCAGAATTAGATGAGCAGAGGCGCCATAACCTGGCCATGGAGAAAAAAGGCAAAGGTGTTAAGAGAGCCATAAATAAGTTTAAAAAAAACAAGAGCCGCTTACAAACCAAGATATTGAAGCTTTGATCAAGCCACTGGGCATCAAACATTTTAGAGGTGTGTACATGTCTGATTCTTTACCGGAACAACCACTCAGCAAAGAGTGTGGCATTGTTAATTTGGATGAGTACAAAAATCAGGGCACTCACTGGATCTGTTATCTTAAATATTTAAAAAATGAGGCATTTGTGTTTGATTCATTTGGAGGTGTTCCACCTGAAAATTTAGTAAAATATCTAAAATCAGCTAATCTTTATTACAATAATGCCCGTGTTCAAAATTTCAAAGATGTTAATTGTGGACATCTGTGTTTATCTGTTCTCAGATATATGTCTCAAATAAATAAACCATCAATTGAAAATTTTCAAAAAGCCTTGTGGTATTTAAAACATCATGGGGGTATTCCATCTCACCAGCCAAAATTCAATATTGAAACTCAAATTACATGATGACATAGTGTATCCCAAAACAATAGCTCTCAGAGCATTTTACGGCATGTACCTGATACCTAATATTACACACCACAACAACAAAATTGCTGTAGGAGATCAAAAAATTGTCATCACTCCAGGGCAGTATAATCTATCCACTCTAAATGCTCAATTACCCAGAGGTGTAGTGTTAAGTCAAAATTCTGTCACTCACAGAGTAGAGATTGTGTCTGCAACAGAGACAGTGGATCTGGGTACTATAGGAGAGCTGTTGGGCTTTGAGAACAACACAAAACTTGAACCGGCCATCAAACACACTGCTATTAATATACCTAAATTCTTAGCCATAGAGACTCTGAATATTCACTGTAATGTGGCCGAGGGTATGATCACCAAATCAAATGGCATAGGCACTCACAAACAAACTGGCATCATTGCAACATTCAAACCTAATTCCGAATTCATGGAGCCCATCATCTACAATCCATCCCCAACATTATATTTTCCTGTATGCCATAATAGAATAGATAACATTGAATTGATGGTCACTAATGAAAAAGAAGAATTAGTTGATTTTGCTGGAGCCACAACAACTGCTATCATAGAAATTAATATTTAAATAAAAATACATACAATGGAAAATATTGAGAGTTATGAGCTACAATCATTTCCCCCGAACAGGAGGACATTTGCAAATTTAAATCAACCCAACACAGAAATTGAGGTCGATCTTGATGTAGGGGACGGATTTATACACCCCCACAGAGCAGATCTATACATCAAATTTGATGTTGTAAAGCTCGATGGTACAGATTATGCAGCAAATTCAAATATAAGATTGGTGGACAATTTTGTGCCGCATCTGTTCTCTGAAATTGAGATCAGAAAGCATGGAGTTGTTATAAACAGAATAGATTACCCTGGCATTACCTCCACAGCTTTGGCCACACTAAAATTATCCAAAACCGAGGCATCATACTACAAAATAGGGGGATTTGAGGCTGGTGATAAGATATTATCTAAGAACCACACAGTGCTGTTCCCTATGCGCCTGTTGCCAGGATTCTTCTCGGATTACAAAGAAATTATGTGGAAGGGCGGTTTAAGAATTACATTTAGAAGAGCTGCAAATGATAATAATGCTTTGATGAGGTACAGCACATTAAACCCTACAGGAGAAGCTCTGCCTAATACCTTACCAGATGCAGGCAAGTGCATTATTCAGACAATGGAGTTAAGAATCCCTGTTGTTGAATATGAGGCCAGTTACGCTCTTAAATACAAAGCTGATATCCTAAAAAATCCACAGATTCCTCTGCAATTTTACACATATCAATGCGTACAGAAGCCCGCCTCTGGTACCTATTATGAATTTGATGCTACAAATTCATTCTCCAGTATTCAATATGACATGCCTGATTTTGTGGTGGTACTGTTTCAGACTGGGAGACACAATAATCAGGAAAAAAATTCGAGTAGATTTGATAACTGCAACATCAAGAACATATATCTTAAAAATGGCAGAAATGAGGTCTTTCCTAGAGAAAATTATAATTTAGACATGTCCAAGGATGATTTCCTCAAATTATATGAAGCTTTTTCGGCTTTCAAGCGCGTCACTACTGGCAGTACTGACATGTATTACACACCAGATGAATTCAAAGCACGGAGACCCATGTTTGTAATCAATGCTTCAAAAAGGAAACAAGTTGTGGTTAATGACAGGACAAACATTAAAATTATCTGTGAATTCCACGAGGCATTACCTGATGACACCATATGTAGTGTCATTCTCATAGGGGAAAAATCATATGTTTATGATGTAAGAAATGAGAGGGTCACGGAGCAATTCTAGAAGAATTACATTGTTTTAATATTAGATAAACAAATTGAGCCTGGTATCCAATTGAACTTAAACCAGAAGTAAATGTGTGTGTAGGTGTGTGTGTCTTGGCCTAGTTTTAAGTGTGGCCAAAAAAGGGCATATTGAGCAATTTATGGACAACAATCTCACAAAAGTACCTTTTATAAGCGTAGCCTCATCAATCTGAGGGGGTCATACTTTCTCATGGAATCCATGAGGGCATTTTCACAAAAATCTTGAATTAGACAAGATTCCACGCTTGAGCAACAAGCTCATATGCTCATGTTAACCTAGTTTTAAGTATAGCAAATCTGCTTGAGAGGGGGTTCATACTTTCTCGTCCTGTCCCCCCCGTAAACCCCACTACTCATCATACTACCAAATAGGCGGATTTGAGGCTGGTGATAAGATATTATCTAAGAGCCACACAGTGCTGTTTCCAATGCGCCTGTTGCCAGGATTCTTCTCGGATTACAAAGAAATTATGTGGAAGGGTGGTTTAAGAATTACATTTAGAAGAGCTGCAAATGATAATAATGCTTTGATGAGGTACAGCACATTAAACCCTACAGGAGAAGCTCTGCCCAATACCCTACCAGACGCAGGCAAATGCATTATTCAGACTGTGGAGCTAAGAATCCCGGTTGTTGAATATGAAGCCAGTTATGCTCTTAAATACAAAGCAGATATAATAAAAAATCCACAGGTTCCTCTGCAATTTTATACATATCAATGCGTACAGAAGCCCGCAACTGGCACATATTATGAATTTGATGCTACAAGTTCATTCTCCAGCATACAATACGACATGCCGGATTTTGTGGTGGTATTGTTTCAGACTGGAAGACACAACAATCAGGAAAAAAATTCAAGTAGATTTGATAACTGCAACATCAAGAACATTTATCTTAAAAATGGCAGAAATGAGGTATTTCCTAGAGAAAATTACAATTTAGACATTTCCAAGGATGATTTCCTCAAGTTATATGAGGCATTTTCGGCTTTCAAGAGGGTCACTACTGGCAATACTGACATGTATTACACACCAGATGAATTCAAAGCACAGAGACCCATGTTTGTAATCAACACTTCAAAAAGGAAACAAGTTGTGGTTAATGACAGGACAAACATTAAAATTATCTGTGAATTCCATGAGGCATTACCTGAAGACACTATTTGTAGTGTTATTCTCATAGGTGAAAAATCATATGTTTATGATGTAAGAAATGAGAGAGTCACGGAGCAATTCTAGAGGCCCGATTCAAACACAGAAGCCCTTTGATTACAAAGCAATAATACCAACACTTTGCTGTCAGAGAGGCCCCAGACACTCTACCAGCTTTGAAACCTCAACTGTATTATCAGCTAGCAGTGATTATCTCATGTGTGGGCAGTTGTATATATTTCAATCTTATATCAGGACTCGAACCCAAAGCCCCTGATTACAATGCAACAATATTAACACTTCTCAATATGGAATATGCCCACATTTTACTAGGTTCTGAGACCTTAATACAGACAAAATTGGATTTTGAACTGCCATAATATTTTCTAAGTCTTTGCCTAGGTTCATATTATCAGAATAGAATTGCTTTCAGCATGAAGAGGGGCAGTTCATTGCCTCTATGTCAGAAAATGTGTATCTTTATCTTAATCTTTGTTGCACTTTTACATGTTGCAGACATGTTACACTTTTCCCCCTGTCGCACAGAAAGATTAATGGCCCCTTCAGTGAATCGCACAGAAAAATCATTAATGAACCCTTCTAGCGTGTAGATTTTATCTCTTGCGTGCCGGCAGGACATGGAGGCAATTAATTATGCCTACCCACTCTTCTTCTATTGTATTAAGCGGGTGGTTATAAAACATGAAAAAATAAGAAAATTAAGAAATTCAGTTTTTGTACAATATATTGTTGTAAAACATTTTTTACCAGGTTTTCAGATCTGGGGGCTATCAACTAGCAATAATTATTCTCAAAATCTCACTTGTGGAGATATTATTTTGCAACATGTTTTCAATCTTAAATATTTTATCAGGACTCAAACCCGAGCCTCCCGATTACAAGGCAGCAATATTATCATTTTGCCATCAGGGGAGGCTTCACATTTTATGAGAACTTAAACCCGAACCTCCATACCTGAAGAATTGGGGTATAGACCCCTCTTGCCATTGTTTTAAGTATGAGTAAATCTATCTGTTGAGCCCTCGCCTTTTCTACACTAGAAATTCAGAATTTCTTAAAAATCAGAGCATATCACACCTGAAACATTGGGGTATAGGCCCCTTTTGGCTTTGTTTTAAGTGTAAGCAAATCAGATTGTTCAATCAAATAGCCTCGCCTTTTCTACACTTGTAAGTGGTCCTCATCCTATCATCAATACCACTACTACTAGTTTTTTTTTACGGTATGTTATTTATATATAAATGTTCTTGTTACACAAATTCTATTACGTGCTTTGTTTTCTTGCCAAGAAGTTCCTTTGTCCCCTTGTACACGATTCGAGTTTTGTTCTCCATTAAAATAGATAGCTTCTCGTCGGATAACATGTTAGCGTATCGATCTGGTAAAAATAGACTGTATTGTCCGTTGAGCAACAGGCGTACCTTGGGACCATACTGGGTAGAAACGATTGAACCGGAAGTTATCGTGTAAGGTTTGTCGACTTCCAATTCCTGAATTTTTACATATTCGACTGACAAATTTAGCATTTGCTCTAATGCTTGGAGATCACTCATTTTTTCAGTCGTCATATCGAAGAGAAAAATTTCAGAGTGTTAGAGAGAAATTTAATTGTTTTTTTCACGATGTGTGTTATTTATATATACCGAAGATTATTTTTTTTCACGATGTGTGTTATTTATATATCAAGTTTTTTTGACACCTATATATTATTATTATTTTTTTTAACAGAGGAAGAAAGTCTGTGCCTCGGAAAACGCGATGATGTGCGTAATGATATCTTCCGTCTCCTGCTTAGACTTGCACCAATCTACTGTGTACCGTCTTCTTCCCTGCCTTGCCTCGTGCAATTCATCTAACCTATCGTTTAATTTCCCCCCCTGCAGCCGAAAGAAGAATGTTGAAATCACCGCACCTCAGGCCGCTGATCCCCCGAAGATGGTTCTTGAGAACCATTTCACAAGGGATGCGAAATTCCGGCCTCGTTCTTGCTATGATTACAAGTTTCCCTACATCTCCGTTTACTGCGTGTTTAAATATTTTACATAGTAGCTCGGGCGGCAAATCAGTTATACGAGACATGTTATTATTATTATTATTTTTTTTACTCTATGTTATTTATATACCCCACCCCAATTTTTGTTTCGTGTTCATGGCGATGGTGGTACCCAGTGCGGCGACCCGTTCACCCAGCGATGCGTCTCTGCTCACGAACCTTTCGAAAGCTGCGTGCTCTAACTTTCTGTCTGCTTCGTGACGTGCATCCAGATCCGTCTGCGAGGTGTTGTAAGCGATGTCGTGATCTTTGCATGCGGCGTCCAACGGATTCACACCCTTGTCTCCTCTCTCCAATCTTTTCTCGAGTTTGGTACCCGGTCCGCAGTACTGGTAGCCAGGTAAATGCATCTCGAAAGGTAACTTGTTGATGATGTCGTTCACGAGTCCTTTTCCTTCGGCCACGTTCCAGAATCTCGGAGGCAGCGTGTTGATGATTTTGATCAGGTAACCTATGCCATTGTCGTCGTTCACGATGAAGTTGGAAAGTTTCGTGCTGATCATGTCCACGATGCCAACCTTCTCGTTGTAGAAATTACGGTTGCCTGCATTCTCTTCGCCAGCTATCACCAACAATCGGTCCACGAGCTTCCTCACGTCGTCCACCCAAACGAATTCTTTGGGTAACGTGTTGTAGCGTTTGACGCCGCTGCCTGTTTTGACCTGGTTCCAAATCGGTTTGATGAGATTCCTGTACTTCTCCCCGCTGCTCGATTTCACCCTATTCTGCGAGGCATCGTTGTTTTGGTACAAGGCATCCGACATGATCAAAATTTCCTTGTAACTCTGGTAATCTTCGTCGGTGTAATCTTTCGGCTGCTTTTTGGCAACGAGTTCCCACAGTCCCACCGTACCCGGATACCTGGTCCAACTATCCTTCTCGCCTAAATTAACTTTAATGTCGTTGCCTTCGAAGGTCACCTTCGATTTCCCAATCTTCCACACCACACCACCGCCTTCGTTGGTTTCCATGCTGGGATACAATCCGAACACTTCATCCTTGTCGAATTTCCCCGTACTCAGGTAGTCTCGTGCCAAAGGTCCCAACTCGATTTTATCCGAAGACGACGTGCTACCAATGGCTCGACGTCGTGCCGGTGCATCCTTCAGTTCGAACGGTGTCGAAGGAATGCTCGAAATGGGCGTGGGTACAGCGTAACTTTTAGCTGCGAGCGGTACGAGTTCGTTGATCAAATTTTTATTTTGTTCCTTGACACTTTTAATTTCTTTACCTAGACCGCTGATGGCATCGATCACAGGTTGATCCTGACGTTTCTTCTCTTCGTAGAATCCGCGATTCTCGGATTTCCAACCTTTGAAGCGTTTCGCGAGGTAATCGCGAAGCTTGAGATTTTCGCCTTCGATTTTTCGTTTCGTCATAACGTTTATTTATATACGTCGTTTCTCACAACGTTGCAACGTTTAGAAAGTTGTTGATTTTGTTTCTGTATTTTCCGTCGTTGGGTTTTCTCGTCATGTCGATCGTCGCGAATCCGAAATCGTCACCGTTCCAGCAAGTAGAGCAGCAGCGTTCCGAAAATTGATTGTAGTTCATGTCTCCGCCTACGTAGTCATCGTACGCGTGCTTGAGGTTGGTGTGATCTTGACGAAACAAACATATGAAATTAACGTTGTCGCGTACTAACTGTTTTGGAATTTTGGAAAATGTTTGAGCTAGGTAGAAGCAATCCATTCCTTTGTGACGACCTTGCGTGAAAAAGTTGCGAATTTCATTTTGATTTTCCAGGATGACGTCGTCGAACACAACGACTGAATTTTCACGACAATCGTCGAGTGGTTTTATTTCCGAGGCGAACGTTGCAATGTCCAGACCATCGTACAGTTTCATCAGTTGCTGGTATTTGGATTGCTCCAAACTTATCGAGAACACGTACAGGTGCCTGTTCTTCCAATCTAACCAATTCGGTGTGAGGAGAAAATTGTCCACGAGCAGTGTCGTTTTCCCACACCCCAAAGGACCTACGATCAGACAGCGGATGCTGTCGGGAAGCAACTCACCGTTCTTTTTTTTTTTTCGTTTGACTTTCCGGATCCGGTAGACGCTTCACCACGTTCCACGTACTCACAAGATCACTTCGTTCGCGTCGATCCAACTCTTTTCCGGAAGTCCCAGCCATTTGACAAACAGTTTGTCACCTTTCCTTCGCAATACTTTCTCGATGAGGTACGTGTCGGGGTGTTTCGTTTTAGAGAGTTCCTCTTCGTAAAATCTTCCTTTCAAAATCTCGCCGCTACTATCTTTTATTATATACGTGTGACGGTTCCCGGGTAGAATCGAACCACCGTAAAAAGTTCCGTGCTCCAGTTTCGTGTGAAACCCCTGTCAAACGTTCTCTTCAATTTACTGACCCTCACCTGGTCTCCAATTTTGTATTTAGGTTTCTTTGTCGTGGGTGTGTACTTTGGACAGTAAACGCTAGAAATTAAACGTTGCTCGTCGGACTTGGTAACGTCAGCTGGCTTCATGCCTATCGTTCCGTTCACCGTGTGATTATAGTCGTTAACGAGTTCCGGAAGAATGGTGACCCACTTGTAGTTTCCCTGAAGCGTGAAGCGTGACCACATGCGCGATTTCAGAGTGCGATTGAATCTTTCCACGATGCTGGCCTTGACGTCACTGAAGGTCGAGTAATGTTGAACGTTGTGTTTCCGAATAAACTTTTGGAATACGGCATTGCAAAATTCCTTCCCTTTGTCCGTGTGCAGAAACCGAGGTCGTCTGCCGCCGCTTTCGCGAAAAATTGTCTTGAATGCTTCCGTGACGCATGTTCCTGTTTTCGCCTTCAAAGGTAGAGCCCATGCGAATTTCGAAAATGTGTCTATGACGGTGAGGAGGTACTTGTTGCCCTTGTTCAATTTATGTACGTTTTTCAACTTGCCGCTACTCATCTCCACGAGGTCGCTTTCCCAGAGGTCGTCGATTCCCTTGGTTACCACAGCCAAACTTTCGTAGTTGCGGCGTGCAGGTTTATGCAATTCTTGGACGATGGCTTGCCTTGACATTTTTTTTTAGAGATTACGTTTGAAGAGAAGCACCAGCGTGATGGGATTCAAAGAGGGTGGCACTTCGCTCGTGTTTTGAATGATCAGCTTATCACCGGCACTCACGTCGAAAATTGTAAGATCTTCGTCTTCGTGTATTTCATATATGTTGCGTGTTTCGTTCCAACGTGCGAGAGGAATGTTTCCTGCTTTCTGGACACCACGATTCGATATCAAAGTCATGGTGGGAACGCTAGCTTTTCTGCCGTGAGACCAGTACGAAAATTCGTTTATCTGAATCGTGCCATCGAGGAGAAACTTGTAGTACGGATGATAAGGATGTAACATGTACAGTTTGTTACCTTCGACGAAGGTGGAGATTCTCTGTTGATTGGGTAGGCTGTTGATTTCGATGGCTTGCAAGGTGAACAATTTGGCGAATTTAGTGTCGACGCCGAGCAGGTTACTGTGAACATGTCCGAGTTTATTTTCGATGGGCAGCAAATGCTCGACTATGGTATCCGTTACGGTAGAAAATGACGGTCTGATTTTCACTTCCACGTTCAACTGCTTGTAGTTTTCGTTGAGTTCTTGCAACTTGGCACCGAAAGAGGCCAGTGTCGATTCCTGTGTGGATTCCAGCACTCCAACTTGATCTCGGATGTTGACGACAATGTTCTGAAGGTTCTCGACTTGATTCAATTTCGAGCTCTTCTCGGTAAGATCGTTCACGATGCTTCGCATCTCTGTAAACTGCGTGTGAAGGTCGGCGACGCTCTGCGAAGTGGGCAGCGTCGACACCAGCGAAGTAATTTCATCTCGAATCTGTTCCACGTTCGCCGTTTCCGTTTCCAGTCGTTTCAGCATTCGAGATATGTTCCTTTTCAAAGCATGCAATTCTTTGGAGGTGGGGAGATTGGCCACCCTACTCTCGAGATCGCTCAACGAACTTTTGACGTCGCTCGAATCGGATAGTGCCGTCACCGCCGTTTTCAATTTTTCCAAATCTTCGCTCGAAGGCACGCTCCTCCGTAACAATTCCAAGTCACCCTGTATGTTGTCCAGTACGTGATGAAAATGAGCAAGATTGGATTCTACATTTAAATTTTCTAAATATTCGATCTTCTGCTGAACCGTGCTCAACGTGTCTTGAATGCTCGTCAACGCTCTTGCTTCAGCCTGAATATTTTTAATTTCTTCGTTGATCAACTCCAGAGACGCCTGAAGCGTAGCGATGGTGGTTTGAATGTGTTCGAAATCTTGATAAGCCTCCAATTGAATTTTTATGTTCGCGACGCTTTTACCGATGACCTGCAGTTCGTCTGACGATGGTAGGTTCGTCATGGTATCTTCCAAAGTCTGTAACTTGGATTTGATTTCTTCCAACGTGTCGGTGAATTCTTCTTGTAATTTGGAAACGACGACATGCAAGCGTTCTGCATCTATATCGTTCTCAACGGTTTGAAGTTCAGAGAAATTCTTTTCGATTGCAGAAGTTCGTTCTTCGATTTCGAGTTTCAATTTTTCCAAATCTTCATTTTTCGATTGAAATTGCTGTAATTTGGCCAAATCATTTTGAAGCGAATCAACGCTCAACTGTATATTTTGAACATTGTCGTAAGAAGGTACGTCGACATAATTTTTATGACTGTTTTCAGTTCGGAATCGATTTTCAGAATGGGATCGAGACATTGCGTTTGGAGCGTAGCGATCTCAGACTCTAAATTTTTGTTTAAGGTCTCCTGCAAAGCGATCAAATCACTCCTCAACTTCTTAACTCGAACGTCCAGCATGAGAATCTCTTCTGCGTGGTCTCCACGCTTGGTGTTGCCGAAAATGCCGTTAGGCATTTTTGGTTAACGGTTATTTATAATAGGATAGACGATTCGTAATTCTACGAAGAGAGGAACGAGTTTGTCGTAATCTCCTAGGAGTTCCACGTAAAGTAAATCTCCTGCAGAAACGTCGTACGCCATGTTAGAAAGTACCTTGTCGTGCTTGATTCGAAAAATATTCTTGCCGGTAGAAATTTTGATTTCGCCTGCGTTTTCCGGATTCACGGTGATTTGAAGTTTCCCGTCGATCGGAATTTCGTAGAAATGTAAATTGTTATTAAAAACATAAAACATCTTGCCCACATCGTCATTCAGTTTCGTCCAAATACTGTTGAGATGAACGATCAGTAAACCATTGAGTTTAGATAACACGGAAGGTAAGAGGTTATTGAAATTTGGTGGTGCAGTCTCGATGTTGATCTGTTTGCGGAAACCAAAGAGATTCATTGTCCTTGTTAGTTATTTAAATTTTCTATATGCTGTGCCTTTTGCCATTCTTCAAAATATACGGAGGAAAAGAGGGGCCTTCGAGCGATGAAAAGGCTCGAACCTGTAATTATGTCATTAAATCACGATGAAGAAGAAAAAAGTAAGAGTTGAATTTA
This sequence comes from Lepisma saccharinum, assembly GCF_977018435.1. Taxonomy (NCBI): domain Eukaryota; kingdom Metazoa; phylum Arthropoda; class Insecta; order Zygentoma; family Lepismatidae; genus Lepisma; species Lepisma saccharinum. The sequence continues at coordinate 566,724 of NC_139236.1, forward strand.
ATGAGCCTCGGTTTGGAGCGGGCTTAACGACATAATAACAACTTGCAACTTTTCATCGCCCGAGGGCCCCTCTCTTCCTCCGTCTGTTTTTGAAGAATAGCAAAAGACAAAGCGGACTTCATGGCTATGCGGTTACAGTTAGTTAACACCGGTCACATTTATCGCTTCCATTGCAGTGGCCCCACTCTCTCGTGTGGATTTGACAATCGAGAACACGTAACTTGTTGTCTCTGGCATCCAATGCTACTTTGGTTACGCGCGTCGTGTACAGCTCGTGTAATTTATTCGCAATGCGATGATCTGTGCTCAGTTTTCTTTCACCTTGATACAGGCATTCTTTGTAGTCTTCCATGGTGAATTTAGCAGTACTTGTTCTTCCCACACCCTTCGCTTTCTTGATCTCTTTCTTATCTGCAATCTTGACGCAGTACATTTTGGCACGAAGCCCCGCAAATTCGGTGATGTAATCACCATCCGCTTCGTCTTTGAACTTTCCTATGGTCATTTTGTTTTCCGTCGAATGCAAGTGATGGCCTGATGGTAAGTTACTGAAATCAAACAGATGCTTCATCTTAGTCAGATCACGTTCGAGGCTTGGTGTTTGGATTAGAAAAATGAAGCTATCCGTGTCAATGTAACATATTTGGATGTTATCTCCATAAAAGAGTTGAAACTGATCGTAGTACGATTGGTACATGTGCAATTTTGATAGTTCAAGGACGGTAGCACCTATGGCAATCGGTTTGTTGAGCATCACTTGCTTCTTGTTCTTCTCGACGAATACAAGATTCTCGTCGAAAATGGTGAAGTTTTTGAAGTAGGGGGACGCGACGATCTTCTCAAATTTCTTTTCGTCCGTGACCAACGTTGCATCGATGTAATTACGCACGTTCTCCATCGTCTTGCCGTAGATGGCGTTGTTGAACAGTTTGTACAGATCCTTGTCCGCAGGCGATGTCGATTGCGCTCTGCGTCGTGTGTTCTCGGCTATGTAGGGTTCCAGCCACCTACTCTGCCTAAATTTCAATCCTCTGTGTATTTTCTTCAACTGCAAGCCGTGACGCATGTAGAGTTGGAGGAGTCGGTAGTGCAGAACGTAATTCCGCTTGTTCTCCACGCTTAGTATGAGTTTTGGCTCCGATGATCCTCCAGGTGGCTTCTCTTTGGTGGGGGCCAGGGCCAATCCGTGATGTTTCTCGTGCAGCGTTTCGGGATAATCGAGATCCACTTCCAAGAAACAGCCCCATTCGTTATCTTCGCTCCAGTTGAGAAAAAAATCCTCGCAGGAGAGTTCCTCTTCGGTCATCCACGCGTAGTCGCTGATGGGAAGACACTGGGACATGGAGTGGCCATACAGGTTGTTGACATCCCAGTAGACGATGTAGGTGTTGGGCTTCGATGCATCGTAACCAGGCGTATGAGGATTGTTTGCCTGAGCATGGCGTCGAGGACATTGGACGATGCCACCGCGTATCGCACTCTCCATGAAGGCATACTGTTCTTTCTCTGCGATGAGCCCCAGTTCCACGTTGGTGTATTTCATCATCGATTCCCAAGTCAATCCCGGCGTCGTGAAGAAATACGCAGGATCCAAGTTGTAGATCGAGATGCATCTCTTGCGAAACGATTCGAAAATGTCCATAAGAAGAGTCACGTCCAATTTAAGATAGAGATCATGATAATCACGAAAAGTTTGGCAATTGAAGGCCGTCCACACACTACGAGCGTGTTCGTAGTCCTCTTCGGAACAGACGTCCTCCGTGAGATGAGAATAAAATGCCTCCCGGGGTGGAAGTTCCGTCTCGTCAAATTTGTCGAAATCGTTGACGTACTCATAGGGGTAGACACCCTTGCGACGCAACAGATTCAAATTCTCATCTCTCCCCGAAAAACACATTTGCTTGGTGGCCACAAGATATTCGTCGCCAAGTTGAGATGCAAGGGTGGCCAGGCTGGAGGACAGGAAATTGTAAGTGTCTAGGATTCGCACTTCCACACTTCCTCCTCCAGCCTGGAGAGGGATCCACACCCTTACAGCAATATACTTCTCGCTCGTTCTCGGAATAATCCTGATTCGAGAAGTTATGTTGTACAACTCCTTGACGAACAGATGCGTGTCGTACTTCTCCGTTTAGTGCAGAAACACGGCAACAAAATGCGACTCCTTAATTTTAAGATTGCACGAATTACAGATGGTGCTCAGGAATAATCCATTCTGGTGGTCATGGTGTACGACCTTGTGATTTTCTTGGTGAAAGCCTGGTTACACTCCGCGCATCTTGCCGCCGTGTCATGTCTCCGTTGTTGTTCCGTCGTGAGAGCAGGTGGAGAAACGTAAGAGCCTTTCAGGCGGGGTGCAAGTTCTCTTGCGCATTCTGCTATCTTCTTAACAAAATGTTTTGCCGCATGGGGTCCGCAATACAAGATGACATCATTTAATTTTTCTCCGTAGATGGAGAAACTGCAAGGCTCGTGGTGAAAAATTTGTATCGTGCTTGAGGTAGAGGGATCAGGGTTGCAAGACGTCATGGGAACTTGGAAGCTTTCAAAGTCTGCATAAAGAACAGCGGGATGGTGGAGAAGAGCCTGGTGTTTCTGAAATTTCATCTTGGTTCCGGGTTCCGGCATGACATCTTCGGGTTCTGCATTCACGGAGCCAAAACACTTGTGCTGTTCTTTCATCTTCTTTCCCACGCGAAAAATTCTCAAACATCGATCGCAAATTTCGATCTTATCGTGATCCTTGGTGATCTGTCTTCCTACTAATCGTGAGAAATTCCGTATCAAACTGTAACAGCCATCTACAAGCAAGAGTCGAATTACATTATTCTGCCTTCTCGCAGGTCTTAACACACGAATGTTGTCGCAATCGTCAACCCCAAAGACAGAAATATCGATATCTTCTCCTTTTTCCTCTCTATAGTTTTTTTCAAATTGATTGATCTTATTCAGAGGCACAGGATAGGAAATTCCTCTCATCATATTCTCGTATCTTCCCTCATATCCTCGGTAATTGGACAGACGTTGGGGGTTATCATTATTTGCTGGGTGTAATGCGGCGATGACAGACCATAGGAAACTCTTCTGATCATTACTTTGTATGTTCAACACTGCATTTTGCTTTTTTTTTTGTTTTTTGTTTTTTTTGAGCACTGCGTAACGGTTTGAAATTGCAGACTCGAAGTTCTAACATGTGGCAGTGACCGCAAAGACTCCATCCACTTCCGCGACCTTCAAACTCTTCTTGTTTTTGTGTCAGGTGCTCAAATAGCCGTGTCACTATCTCGTCAAGATCCTCGTTATTGTCATCGTGTAAGCCTTCACACCCTACGTAAAAACTGAAAGTGCTTGACTCAGACGAGACAACTTTCTCACACAGCAGGGTCAAGACGAGATGAATTTTAATTGCAACATTGACGAGACAATCACGTAATTGATCTACTACCCCCGATTTCATATTCTCGAGGAAGGTGCTCAAGTCACACTTTTCGTTGCTTCCAGATTTATAGGTCATGATGCGTGCACTTTTATTTAAAGCACCGCCTTCATGACCATCAATGCGAGATTTCTTTGCCGGCGGGACTACGACATCATGTTCCGGTAGACGACATTTTTTCAAATGCCTAGCAATATTAGGTTTAGAAATTAATTTTCCACAGTTGCGACATGCCACTTTCCCGCAAAGACCGGAGGGACCTGGTTGCGATTTCATATTCCTCTGTTATTTATATATATACAGAGAAATTTTTTTTGGGGGGGGTTGTGGTGGTGGTGGTAGGGGAAAGCACACTGAAACAGAAGGGAAAAAAGTTGAAAAAAAATATCTAGCATTTTTTTTCCTTCCACATATATATATATTAGACGCGAACAGTGTGTGCACTGTTGTAGGAGCCGTGTGTGTCAATTTTTATGACTCCTCTGAATATGTGTGTGTGTCAGACACAAAACAAAATAAATATATATATATATATATCATGAAAAAAAACTTACCTTTTAAGAGAGAGACAGACTTCAAAAAAAACTTGTAGCTCACTGAAACTTCCACGATGATATATATGTATACTGCCAGACAAACAATTAAGAATACTGAACTGCCACGATTGACGTTCACTATGATAATGATGTACAAAAAGAGAAACTGGTGTGTTATATAGGAACCCCACCCACTCGACCCCCCTTTGGTTAAAACACAATAGTAGTCACAATAAGAGAGTTCTAAATAATCTTTTGGGGCTCGAATCATCATGTGGGGCTCGTCGTAGCCTTTTATGATGTATATTTTGAGGACAGAGTTGGCAACACTGTGGGCACTGTAGCTTTTTATGATGTATATTTTGAGGGCACAGAGTTGGCAACTCTGTGGGCACTGTAGCCTTTTATGAGGGGGTCTATTGCCCTCTGTTTACATCTGGCAACACCGCCGTAGATTTTTTGACAGTGTTGTTAACCTACTGGGTTTTTCACTGTAAATTTTGATCAAAGGGCCTGAGGGGTCTATGTATTTTTTTATGTCTGGTAACACTGTTGGGGGCCTAGTGTTGGCGACTTGTGGGCTCTTACTGTAGCTTTTTATGAGGGGGACCTATTGTTTTTTTTTATATTTGGCAACTTTATTGGATGATTTTTTTTGAGGCTTGGGTTTTGCCAACCCATCCGAAGAAAATTCCACTATATGATCTTTCCCTGGCTAAGCTAACCTACAAATAGGAATTGGCAACACTGACGAGGCTCGAATTATTATTTGAGGCTTGAATCATCATTTGATGCTCGTCGGTGTTGCCAACCCACTCTACAAAAATTCCACTATATGATTTTTCACAGGCTAAGCTAACCTACAAAATAGGAGTTGGCAGCACTGACTTATAAACCCACTGGGTCCTCTTGGCATGTTTTTTCATGATGTGTTGCTAGGCTATTGGGCATCTTGGCGTATACAATGTATATATTTTGAGGGGGGGGTTATGGTTTTTTATGCTGTACGAATACTGGGAGCTTGACAGTGACAACCAACAGAGTAGGTAAACCTACATCCAGGAACTGGCAACACTAGTTTCTGACAGTGAATTTGAAATAAAATATTAAACAAAATACATGAGTAAGCACTGTGGGTACAAATAGTACCAGTGTTGTGCCCCCAACTCCAACTGGGCAACTGGGGGAAATAATTGTACAACAATTTGTACCTAATTGTACAATACTTGTACCTAATTGTAGAACAGACATAAAAGAGAGAGCCTTCCCGCAACTTACTTCATGTACAATTTATATGATTTTACAACTGTGAAAAGAAAGCATATGTGTTCTGTATGCACACATTTATTCTTATTTTTCGAAGTTGAATGAAAGCACATGTTTTTACGCTCTCGTAATACTAACCTTGCTCCACTGATTTTAAATTGCTTCCATCCGCTTTTTTTTTTCTGTGTTATTTTCGTTTGCACGCAATATTCGCTTTCAATAGTATAATGAAACACAGAAGGAATGTTAGTATAGCAGGCTCCGAGTTTAAAATTTATTAAATTAAACAATAATTTATGTAAGAATATACTTGTACTTACCGAACACAAAATAATAAAAAGCACATGTGAATGTTTGCGTGTGTTTATGTTATATGACGACTGAGTAAAAAATAATGTTGACTCCCCGAAAGATAAAGTTCCTAGTTCGACATCAGATGCATGCAAATTTTATGTTTTGCTCTCCAAAATCTTGATTTTATGTTTGTACTATTTGTCATACAGCAGAGGAGGAGGAGGGAGAGGGAGGGGAGGGGGTACTATTAGCGCCATCTATTAGCAAACAATAGAAATAAAAAGTAGGTCAAACTTTTTCAACACCCAAACATTTTGAATGTCTTCGCTTAGTAATACGATTAGCTGAAGATGTTTAAAAGAGTACTCTTAGTCGACGAAGCTAATTGCTAGGGCCCTTATATTACTAAAATATTCTTTAATTGCATATTTCTCATACCGCCATATGTTGTTCTAGTTGACTTCTTCCAAAAAAATGCTAATTAGCGAGAGTTAATTAAGCAAGGCAAGTAAAAGAAGCAAAATAGAACAACATATGTGCCGGCGTGAGAATATGTAAAAAATTCGATTCAGAGGTGGATCGAATTAAAATTAGGGGATATTTTGCATTTTTTCCCTATAATGTACAAAACATTTACCGTACATAATCTTTTCTATTTACAACAGTATAAAATAAGAGGAATGTGTGACAATATCCATATTAATTAGGAAGGTATGTTGTATGCTAGGTTAGCTAATTGTGTCTTCTACAGCTTCACTGTATAGAGGGAAGATGGAAAAAGAGAGCTCTACGGAAACTGACGCTCTTAATAATATTGTACGCCCGTGAAAATTATATATAAATAAGACTTAAGCGTATTATCTGCTTTCATGTCAGATTTTCCCAACCTGTGAGCTGTAGTGTTTAGGTGACAAGCGACCTGCTCAAATATGATACTGTTGACAATATTGTACGCCCGTGAAAATTACATATAAATAAGACTTAAGCGTATTATCTGTTTTCATGTCAGATTTTACCAACCTGTGAGCTGTAGTGTTTAGGTGACAAGCGACCTGCTCAAATATGATACTGTTGACAATATTGTACGTATATTGTATTGTATACGAGACTAGAAGCATATAATTTGACGAAAAAAAAACCAAATAAGGTCATAGAAAATAGTTATAAAAAATAAACAATTATATTTTGTATTGCACAGCACTGGATATTAAATAACATACCCCCAAAAAATCTCTGCATTATGCGTTCTGTAAAAAAATTACCCTACGTGCCAAACTGCTGTGTCAAGTAAACATTTTCAAAGACACTGTCGTACTTGTGTGCCGGGAAAGCGAATATGTGCGACCAAACTGTGCTCTAAGTGTGGAAAAAATATTTCTATTGCCAACTTCAAGCGACACCAGCTTACTTGCAAGAGCACTGGAACATCTCTACCGCAATCTTCCAAGCGAAAGGTAGAAGTAACCTCCCTCGATGCATCGCCACCTGCCAAACGCGTCAAGCTGGCGAAGAAAGCAGACCGATTTGCGTTTGAGCATTTATTAGAAGATTTTAACATAACATCAGACAGCTTCTGCGATGTGCGTAGTTTTCTGGAGAGCGAGCGAACTAAGATAATATCCATCCTCAACGATGCATTGGCTACACACTCCACTAAATTCTATGCTGTGCTATGCTGCAAGTATAAGAAACTGTCTGATGAAATATATAAATTCTTCCATGCGACAAAAGCAAAAACACTGCATCAGGCAGATGTCACTGACCTCGACAGCATCTACGACAAGTTTGTCGAGGAGTTTGTGGCAAAGCACGAGGAGCATCAGGCTAAAGGCTCGGGCGGTTCGCTGTGTGGCGACCCCCACGAACTTTGTCTGACACTTAACAAGTTCCTGCCACTGGCAGGGTCTAGCTATATTGCCCTGCCACCCGAGGTTGAAGCAAGAAAAGCTGTTCTCAATATTCAGAACAAAGACACCAAATGCTTCCTCTGGTCGGTGCTGGCAGCATTGCACCCTATACCTTGGGAAAACAGTCCACGCTATGTTGCACACTACAAGCAGTATGAGTCGGAACTGGAGGATGCAATGGCCGGGATTGCCTACCCTGTAGAAGTCTCGCATATTCGCAAGTTTGAGGTTCGTGCTCGTGACTTGTTGGGCCTGCAATTAGCCATCAATATTTACGGTCTCACCGAGGCAAACATCGTCTACCCTTTTCGGGTAAGTGATGTAGATGATGATAGTGCACAGCAAATTAATCTTCTTCTTATCAAAAATAACACCTGCCACCATTATACGCTTATTCGCTCTCTTTCCAGACTTGTTTCAAATCAGAAAAATAGACATAATGGTCACATCGTGGTGTGTCGCAGGTGCCTGTCCACTTTCGACAACCAAAACCATTATAAATTCAAACACTCTCGAGGACCCAACATTGCTGCTGAGAAGCTAGCTCGCCACATGCTCTACTGTGGTACCAACAAGCCTGCACGAACTATCCTGCCCGAACCTGGTGCAGTAGAGTGTTTTCGCATGCACAGTGCTATGGTGAAGCATCCTGCCTATATTGTAGCAGACTTCGAGGCCTTTCTTCAACCTCTGTCTAACTGCCATCCCAACCCCGAAACATCCTCTACTATTCCTTTCCAAATCCACGAGGCCTCGAGTTACTCCTATGTTGTGGTGTGGCGAGACCAACATATTGCCTCCGAGCCCTATGTGTATCGCGGTCCCGACCCGGTCAAACACTTCCTGGAGAGAATGCAACAGGAAGGCATCAAGATAGGGAAGGTGCTGTTGGCCCCCAAGCCCATGCTGCCTCTGTCTCCGGAAGACAAGCATCAGCACAAAATGGCTCTAAATTGTCCTGTTTGCAACTCAGTCTTCAATGACGATAACAAAAAGGTCCACCACCATGATCATTATGGGACCGGAAGCTACATTGGCCCGTGGTGCAACAGGTGTAACTTGAGAGCCAGGGACCCGCGCTTCATACCGGTTTTTTTCACAATGGCTCGGGATATGATTTCCATCACTTGGTCACACATCTAGGGTACGACAATGCAAGAATCAATGTCCTGGCACAGAACGAGGAGCGTTATATTAGCATCAGCAAGTGGGTGCCGATCCCCGACTCAAAAAGCAGGAGCATCGAGCTTCGGTTCCTCGACTCTCTGAGGTTCCTCCAGGCAAGCCTGGATGCTCTTGCTGGGAAGCTCAGAGACGACCAACTAGCCATTACCACATCAAGTTTCCCGATCTTAGATGTCGCACTCATCAGACGTAAAGGGGTCTACCCCTACGAATACGTCACCGACCCTTCCAAGTTCGAAGAAGAGTTGCTGCCTCCCCAGGATAAGTTCTACAGCCAGCTGAGAGGTTCAGGTATTACCAACAAGGAGTACAAGCATGCTCAGTCTATGTGGGTCAAGTTGGGTTGCCGAACTTTTGGTGATTACCACGATGCATACCTGAAGCTTGATGTGACGCTTCTTGCCGATGTGTTCCAGGCGTTTCGGGCGACTGCGATAAACATTTACAACCTTGACCCTGTATATTTTTACAGCCTTCCTGGACTGGCATGGTCGGCCATGCTCCTGCTGACTAAAGTTAAACTTTTACTTATCTCCGATGTTGATATCATGCTTTTCATCGAGAGAGCTATCCGGGGCGGCATGGTCCAAGTGTCGCAACGCTTCGCACACGCCAACAATCACCACATGGCCACTGGTTACGACCCCTCCCAACCATCAAGCTACATCATGTACACTGATGTGAATAATCTTTACGGGCACTCCATGATGCAGCCACTCCCAACAGGACAGTTTGAGTGGGCTGATCCTTTATACCACGACATCGAAAAAGAGTGCGACGAGTTTGGGTTTTTTGCCGAGGTGGACCTTGACTTCCCCGAGAAGCTGCAGGATACATTCTGTGACCTTTCGCCTGCTCCGGAATTCAAGTGTCCACCTGGCTCGGATCAACCGAAGCTCGTCATGGACTTGGAGCCCAAAAAGCGTTATGTGCTACACTACCGGAACCTCCAGTGGTTAATGCAGCAAGGGGTCTCGGTCAAAGCAGTTTACCGCGTGCTCTTGTTCAGGCAGTCTCCATGGTTGAAGCCGTACATCGAACTGAACACCAAACATCGCACTACTGCCACTTCGGAACTTGATCGCGATTTTTTCAAATTAATGAACAATGCGGTATTTGGGAAGACCATGGAGAATGTGCGAAATCGCGTTGATGTGAGGTTGGTGACGAAGAAAACACAGTGTCGTCGACTTGTTGCAAGCCCGCTGTTCAGGTCTCGAACAATTTACAACGAACAGATGTCTCTGATTCACATGAACCGGGGCGAGGTGCTACTCAACAAGCCCATCTATGTGGGAGCTGTAGTTTTGGATCTGAGCAAGTTGTGCATGTTCGAGACATATTACGACATACTACGTGCACACTACAACCACAATATCTCGCTCCTCTACACAGACACAGACAGCTTGGTGTACCATGTTCGCACGGCCGATGCGTATGGTGATATAGCCAAAGTTCCAGCTCTTGTCAAGCTCTTCGACACATCGGGCTATCCCCAGCTAAACCGGTATGGAATTCTGCCCCGGAACAAAAAAATACCCGGCAAACTCAAGGACGAGAAAGACGGGGATGTGATTGTGGAGTTTTCTGGACTTCGTGCCAAAGCCTATGCGATCCGGGCTGAGGGTTCTGTAACAAAAAAGGCAAAGGGTGTAAACAAGCAAGTGGTTCGGGAGCACCTCAAGTTTGAGGATTACCTCGAGTGCCTCAGAACAAAATCGCCCATTCTACAAAAAGAGCATCGTATCCAAAGCGTCGATCATGTGCTTACAACTAATATTGTCAGGAAAGTTGCTCTGGATGCACACGACGACAAGAGGTGTATTCTTGAATGTGGGGTCCATACACTTCCGTGGGGCCACTATCGCCTCCAAACTAGTAAGGCCTGCCCAGAGTGTAACAAAAAGTAATAGGCAATGCGAAAAAAAAACAATTTTAATTTACTTCCACTTCCTCGATTACATGCATGCATGGCACAGCAAAATTAAACTTCTGGAAACTGCTAATTGCAATTTGTACTTATATATATAAAATTCCACATTTCTTATTGTGTGCTATTTTTTTTTATTTATTTAAAACTGTTCAGTCACTCTTTCATTCTTGACGTCATACACAAATATTTTCTCTGCAATAAGAATGACACTGCACAGAGTATCTGCAGGCAAGGCGTCGTGGAACTCGCATACAATCTTGATGTTGGTACGATCATTAACAACCACCTGTTTTCTTTTAGATGTGTTGATGACAAACATGGGTCTGCGAGCTATGAACTCGTTGGGGTTGTAGTACACGTCCACATTGCCGGAGGTCACTCTCTTGTAAGCTGTGTACGCCTCGTAAAGTTTCAGGTAATCGTTGTTCGTAATGTTTAAGTTATAATTCTCGCGTGGAAAAACTTCATTCCTTCCATTTTTGAGGTAAACATTCTTAATTTTGCAATTATCAAACTGGCTAGAATCTTTCTCTTGGTTATTATCTTTCCCCGTCTGGAAAAGCACGACCGCAAACTCAGGCATATCGTACCGGATGCTGTTGAACTGCGTAGTAACATCAAATTCAAAATGGCTGCCGGAAGCAGGTTTCTGCACACACTGGTAACCGTAAAATTGGATGGGTACTTGGGGGTTCTTCAAAATATCGGCTTTGTACTTGAGACTGTAGTTAGATTCGTATTCCACCACAGGCATGCGCAGCTCCATGAACTGGATTACGCACTTGGCTGCGTCGGGTAGTGTGTTGGCAAGTGCTGCACCGTCTGCACCCAAGGTGCTGTAACGCATCAGCACATCGTTGTCGTTGGCGCTTCTGCGAAAAGTGACGCGCAAGCCACCCTTCCACATAATCTCCGTGTAGTCGGAGAAGAAGCCTGGAAGCAAGCGCATGGGAAACAGTACTGCGTGGCTTCGAGTTTTGATTTTTGTATCTACTTCGAATCCCCCTGCCTGGTAGTATGCTGCATCGGTCTTGGAGAGTTTCAGTGTTCCCACAGCTGTAGAAGTAATCCCAGGGTAGTCAACCCTATCGATGACGGTGCCATGCTTTCTAACTTCCACTTGCGAGAACAGATGCAGCACAAAATTGTCCACAAGTTTTAAATTTGCATTGGCGTGGAATGCTTCGCCGTTGTCTCTCTTCACCACATCAAACTTGATATATAAATCAGCTCTGTGAGGGTGAATGAACCCATCCCCAACGTCCACATCGTATTCGATCTCCCTGTTCGGCTCGTTCAAATTGGCGAACGTGCGGCGATTGGGTGGGAAAGATTGCAACTCGTAACTTTCGATTTGCTCCATGATTGTTATTTATTATACGTTAATCTCCACGACGGCGGTGGTAGTAGCTCCGGCAAAATTCACCACCTCATCTTTTTCGTTTGTCACTGCCAATTCTATGTTGTCTATGCGATTACGAGATATAGGGAAGTATATCGGTGGTGAGGGTGTGTAGATAATCGGTTCCATGAATTCAGAGTTTGGTTTGAACGTAGCGATGATACCTGTTTGCTTGTGGCTGCCTGGGATACCATCCGAGGATTTGGTGATCATGCCTTCTGCCACATTACAATGTATGTTCAGAGTCTCGATGGCTAGAAATTTAGGAATGTTGGCACCGATGTGCTTGATGCCAGGTTCGAGCTTTGTGTTGTTCTCGAATCCCAGAAGCTCTCCAACAGTGCCTAGGTCTACTGTTTCCGTAGCAGACACAATTTCAACTCTGTGAGTTACAGAATTTTGAGATAGCAGTATATTTCTTGGCAATTGGGCTTGCAAGGTAGACAGATTGTACTGTCCTGGCGTGATAACTATTTTTTCATTTCCAACAGTAATTTTGTTATTGTGCTCCGTGACATTGGGTATTAGGTACATGCTGTAGAATGCACGAAGAGCAATAGATTTAGGATAGATGATGTCGTCATGCAACGCGAGTTTCAAGACCGAAGTCTCGCTGGTGAGATGGAACACTCCCATGGTGTTTTAGGTACCACAATGCTTTCTGAAAATGTTCCACCGACGGGTTATTTATTTTAGACATGTATGCGAGAACGGAAAGGCATAGGTGGCCGCAGTTAACATCGGTGAAACCCTGGATGCGTTTGTCATTGTAGTAGAGGTTGGCAACACTGAGATACTTCACCAACCTGGCAGGCGGTGTGCCACCGAACGAATCGAAAACAAATGCATTGTTATCGTTAATTTTGAGGTAGCATATCCAATGTGTACCAGGATTTTTGTAACTGTCCAGGTTGACCACGCCATACTCCTTTTTCTTCACAGCAGAGGGTAGAGAATCGGACATGAAAACACCCCTGAAGTTCCTTATTCCCAACGGTTCGATCAGAGATTCAATATCGAAGTTGGACAGGGCTTTTTCTTTTTTTTATATTTCTTCAAAGCATCGAGGTTGCTTTTTTGCTTTTTGGTCACACCTTTCCCCTTCTTCTCCATAGCTAGGTTGTGACGTTTCTGTTCTTCCAGCTCGGCCTTGTTCTTCTTTGCATCGATGACGGTTTTGGCGATAGCGGCACTGCCTACAGCCAAGCTGCCCACTGCACCCAAAGCTGCCAAGATGGCCGGAATGCTGAATATGAAACCTCCAATCTTCTGCTGCTTCCGCGAATGCTGCAACTTTTTCAATTGTGGAGTGCTGAGCAGCAATTTCATTCCGTGTCCTTTGGACAAGCATGAACGTTTCTTCTCGAGTTGTTTCTTGGTGAGTAACCCATTGAGGGCACCCAACGTTTTCAGATTCGAATATGGTATCTGGTACACGACGCCCTTGGGCTTCATGATGTATTTTTTTTTACGATATGTTATTTTATATATGTTCCGAGATTTTTTGTTTCCCTCTCGTATAATTTTTTTACGGCATATTATTTATACTACGCAACCGTTAAACAAATTCTATTATGTGCTTTGTTTTCTTACCAAGAAGTTCTTTTGTCCCCTTGTACACGATTCGAGTTTTACTCTCGATTAAAATAGATAGCTTCTCGTCGGATAACATGCTAGCGTATCGATCTGGTAAAAATAGACTGTATTGTCCGTTGAGCAACAGACGTATTTTGGGACCATACTGGGTTGCAACCATTGAACCGGAAGTTATTGCGTAAGGTTTGTCCACTTCCAATTCCTGAATTTTTATATATTCGACTGACAAATTTAGCATTAGTTTTAATGCCTGGACGTCACTAATTTTTTCACTCATATCGAAGAAATATTTTTTTTTTGGTCTCGTAGATTTTTTACAGTGTGTTATTTATAGAAAAAAGTTTCGGCATTGCCTAATGCGATAAGGTGATCGATGATCCTACTGGTTTCTGCATTTGAAGCGTACCAGTCGTCTGTATATCGTCTCCTCCTCTGTCTCCACTCGTGAAGTTCGTCCATCTTATCAGCCAATTTTTCATCAGCAGCCCGAAAAAGAGCATAGGGAGAAGAAGAAGATTTCACACCGCTTATTTTTCTCAGATGATCCAGAAGTAGCATTTCACAGGGCAAGCGAAATTGTGGTGTTATTTTAACTAAATCAATAAGCTTTTTAACATCCTCGTGACTATCGTCGAAGGTAAATATAAATATTTTGCATAACACTTCAGTTGGTAAGTCTGTTATATGCGTAGACATTTTTTTGCTAAATTTTTCTCTCTGTAATCCGTGTGTTATTTAATTACAGCCCCCACCCCAATTTTCGTTTTGTGTTCATGGCAATAGTCGTACCCAATGCTGCAACCCGTTCACCCAGCGAGGCGTCTTTGCTAACAAGTCTCCCGAACGCGGCATGCTCCAACATTCTGTCTGCATCGTGACGCGCGTCGAGATCAGTGTGAGTATTGTAAGCAATGTCGTGATCCTTGCATGCTGCGTCCAATAGGTTCACTCCCTTGTCTCCTCTCTCCAGTCGTCGTTCGAGTTTGGTGCCCGGTCCGCAGTACTGGTAACCTGGCAGGTGCATCTCGAAGGGTAGCTTGTTGATGATGTCGTTCACGAGACCTCGACCCTCGGCCACATTCCAGAATTTGGGAGGCAGGGTGTTGATGATTTTGATAAGGTAACCTATACCTTTGTTGTCGTTGACAATGAAGTTGCTAAGCTTGGTGCTAATCATGTCCATGATGCCCACCTTCTCGTTGTGAAAGTTGCAATTACCTGCATTCTCTTCACCTGCGATAACCAGCAATCGATCTACAAGCTTTCTTACGTCGTCTACCCAAACAAACTCTTTAGGTAGGGTATTGTAGAGTTTGACACCGCTGCCAGTTTTAATTTGGTTCCATATTGGCTTGATGAGGTTCCTGTATTTTTCTCCACTGCTTGATTTTACGCGATTCTGTGTTGCATCGTTGTTTTGGTACAGGGCATCCGTCATGATTAAAATTTCTGTGTAACTTTGGTAATCCTCGTCTGTATAATCTTTAGGTTGCTTTTTGGTGATAAGTTCCCACAGGCCCACAGTGCCAGGATACCTAGTCCAGCTGTTCTTCTCACCCAAATTAATTTTCACGTCGTCACCTTCGAATGTGACTTTCGATTTCCCAATTTTCCAAACCACACCCTCGTTAGGTTCCACAGAGGGGTACAATCCAAACACCTCGTCCTTTTCAAATTTCCCGGTGCTCAGGTAATCTCTCGCCAACGGACCTAATTCAACTACCTTGTCCGAAGAGGTACTGCCTAGAACCTGACGTCTCAGAGGTGCAGCTCCAAGTTCGAACGGGGTAGTGTGAATACTGGATATCGGTGTAGGCACAGCATAATTTCGAGCAGCAAGTGGCACGAGCTCGTTGATTAAATCTTTGTTTTGCTCGGTAACATCTTTGATGTCTTTACCTAGTCCACTTATAGCATCGATGATAGGTTGGTCCTGTCGCTTTTTCTCTTCGTAAATTCCGCGATTCTCTGATTTCCAACCCCTGAAGCGTTTGGCCAGGTAGTCGCGCAGCTTCAGGTTGTCGTCTGCGAGTTTGCGTTTCATCATTTGTTATTTATAATACGTCAAGACGTTTCTTGTAACGTCGCAATGTTTAGGAAATTGTTAATTTTGTTTCTGTACTTTCCGTCATTAGGTTTCCTCGTCATGTCTATCGTGGCAAATCCGAAATCATCTTGGTTCCAGCATGAAGAGCAAAATTTAGAAAACTGATTGAAGTTCATGTCCCCGCCTACATAATCATCGTAGGCGTGTTTTAAATTGGTGTGGTCTTGACGAAACAAGCAAATAAAATTAGCATTGTCTCGGAGAAGCTGCTTGGGAATTTTGGAGAAGGTCTGAGCAAGGTAGAAGCAGTCTATGCCTCTGTGCCGCCCCTGAGTAAAAAAATTGCGAATCTCGTTCTGGTTCTCCAAAATCACATCGTCGAAGACCACCACCGAATTTTCATGGCAGCAGTCTAGTGGCATTACTTCGGAGGCAAAGGTAGCTATGCTCAGCCCTTCGTACAGTTTTGTCAGCTGTTGATATTTTGCTTGCTCCAAACTTTTGGAAAAAACATACAAGTGCCTGTTCTTCCAATCTAACCAGTCGGGAGCAAGAAGAAAATTATCAATAAGTAAAGTTGTTTTCCCACACCCTGAAGGTCCGACAATAAGGCTGCGAATGTTGTCCGGCAACAATTCGCCGTTTTTCCTAGCCTGACACTCCGAGGGAAAATCTGGCAGTCGTCTCACCACATCCCAAGCACCTGTTACACAATCACTTCGTTTGCGTCGATCCAACTTTTTTCCTCGAGTCCCAACCATTTCACCAACAGTTTGTCACCTTTTCTACGTAATATTTTTTCGATAAGATACGTATTGGGGTATTTTGTTTTGGAGAGTTCCTCCTCGTAGAATCGCCCTTTCAAAATTTCGTCGCGATTATCTTTTATTATATACGTGTGACGGTTACCGGGTAACAATCGAGCAACGGTGAAAAGTTCTGTACTCCAGTTTTTGGTAAAACCTTTTTCAAACATGCGCTTAAATTTACTAATTCTTACTTGGTCTCCAATTTTGAATTTTGTTTTTTTGTTAGTGGGCCGGTACTTGGGGCAATAAACAGTAGAGATCAGTCGTGCCTCATCAGACTTGCTGACATCGGCAGGCTTCATGCGTATCGTGCTATGCAAACTGTGATTATAGTCGTTTACGAGTTCCGGAAGTACGTCTACCCACTTGTGGTTACCTTGAAGCGTAAATCGTTTCCACATGCGTGTTTTGAGAGTACGGTTAAAACGTTCTACTACGCTGGCTTTGATGTGACTGAAAGTCGAGTAATGTTGAATATTTTGCTTCTGAACAAACTGTTGAAATATCGAGTTGTAAAATTCTTTTCCGTTATCTGTTTGAAGAAATCGAGGTCGCCTGCCACTTTCATTGAAAATAGTTTTGAATGCTTCCATTACGCACACACCTGTTTTAGCCTTGAGGGGCAAAACCCACGCAAATTTTGAAAATGTATCTATAACAGTAAGAAGATACTTGTATCCTTTATTGATTTTATGTAAATTTTTTAGGTTGCCGCTACTCATTTCCACAAGGTCAGCCTGCCAAAGATCATCCACGCCTTTGGTCACCACCACCAGTCGTTTGTAGTTTCGTCGTGCAGGTTTATGAAGCTCGTTCACGATACCCTGCCTAGACATGGCGCGAAAATAAGAATATAGCCTGGATGGGATTTCTGGCTGCAGACAATGCTGGGTTTTCTATGTACAGCTTGTCACCTATTTCTATGTCGATAATTTGAGTGGCATCTTCGGCATAGGCAGTCTCGCGACTTTCGGGGTGTGTGAAATCGACCAGCTCAACTCCTCTTATTTTAGGCTCATCGCCAATGTTCGTCACGGTCATGGTTGGGTAGTGGGTTGCGTGAGGCAAAGACCAGTAGGAAACCTTGACGAACTGAAGTGTGCCAGCGAGGAAAAATTGATGATAGGCTTTTGCAGGAGTCAACATGTAGAGTTTGTAACCTGGATTGAAAGGGGAGGAGAACACTCTGTTTGGTATGCTGTACATTTCAATGACAATCGTAGACTTGAGATTGTCGATGCTGGCATATAGAGTGTTTACGTTGGTTCGAACCTCAGTCTCCACATC
This sequence comes from Lepisma saccharinum, assembly GCF_977018435.1. NCBI lineage: Eukaryota > Metazoa > Arthropoda > Insecta > Zygentoma > Lepismatidae > Lepisma > Lepisma saccharinum. Next base: position 584,422 of record NC_139236.1, read on the forward strand.
CTCCAATCTGCCATTCACCGATTCCAGGTGTTCCTCGATAGCATGAACAACAGTGTCGTAGTTTGGTTTGATCTTTACATCGACAATAAGACTCTTGAATTTTTCATTTAAGTCATGTAGTTGGGTGCTGAAATTAGCTATAGTCGATTCCTGACTTGCCTCAATACTCCCAATTTGCTCTTTCACGCTGGCAATAATCTGCTGCAGGCTTTCTACAAGCGTCAACTTGGAGCTCTGTATTACAAGGTCGTGGACCTGGGTTCTAATTTCCGCAAACAATTCATGCTGCTCGGTGATGTTCTGGTTGGTAGGTAAAATCGCGACAGACCCCCGTATCGATTCAATTTCGGATTGGATGTTTTTGATGTCGTCGGATTTGAGTATTCGGTTGAGAGTTCTCTTCACGCTTTTCAGTTCGTGAGAGGTAGGCAGGGTGGCCACCGTGTTTTGGAGCGATTCCAAAGCTTTTTTCACCGCGTCCAACTCGGAGGCATCGGCAGCAGCACGTATGCCTTCTTGCAGTTGCGTTATGTCATCCTGGGTGGGGGTAGATTGTTGCAGGGTTTCCAACTTAATCTGTATGTCGTCGATCAAGTGATGGAAATGAGACAACTCGGATTCTGCATTCAGATTTTCCAGTTTGGTGATTTGCTGTTGGACGTTGGCCAGTGTATCCCTGATGCCCGGCAGTTTGGTTTCCAGCTCATCGTGAACGTTCGCCAGATCATTTCTAATGGCAGCAAGAGCATCCTCAATATGGGTTATGGTGCCTTGCAGCTTCCCGAAATCCTCGTAGGTCTCAAGTTGGAGTTTGATGTTGGCAACGCTACGGGCAATGGCGTTCAGTTCGCTGGACGACGGTAGATTGTTGATAAAATCCTCCAGCGTTTGGAGTTTAGTTTTTACTTCGTTGATGGCCGCATGCAAAGCATCCGTTTGAAGCTCAGCCTTGATGCTTTCCAACGTAGGGATTTCGAAAGATTGAAACTGTTCGCGCAATTTAGCAATACTAGCGTTCACGCGATCGTAGTCGCCTTGTGTTTTAATGTTTTGGATGATAGTTTGCAGTTCGGTCTGGATGTTGCTTGTTTGATCCTGCAAGCGTTGTTTCAGCTGTTCAACGTCTGAGGTTTGCGTTTGTTGCAGCTTCAGAAGTTCGTTCTGCAGATTGCCCACACTCAGTGCCAGCTTGCCGAGATTGTCTATCGACGCGAGGTCGGTGTATTTTTGTAGCAGCGATTTTAGCTCTGCATCAATCTTGAGTACAGGGTCCAAGCACTGAGACTGCAAGCTGGCTATCTCGGACTGGAGGCTGGAGTTGAGCGTGGACTGGAGGGCCTGCAGATCGCTTCGCAGCTTCTTGACCCTGACGTCGAGCATGAGAAGCTCGTCGCCATGGTCGTCGCGTTTCGTATGGCCAAAAATATCGTTAGGCATTATTGTTATTTATTATAGGATAGCTAATTTTCATTTCTATGAAAAGAGGGATGAGTTTGTCGTAGTCGTCCAAGAGCTCTATGTACAGGCGATCGCCAGCAGATACATCGTACGTGGTGGTACTGTTCATCCTATCGTGTTTGATGCGATAGATGTTCTTACCGGAGAAAATTTTGGCCTCTCCTTTATTCTCGGGATTCATGTCAAACTGCAGTTTGCCGGAGATGGGGAATTGGTAATAATTCAAGTTGTTGTTGAATATGTAGAAAGTTTTGCCCACATCCTCGTCGTACTGGGTCAGGATGCTATTCAAGTGTATAATCAACAAACCGTTGAGTTTAGATAATAGGGAGGGTAACAGGTCCCAGCTTGCAGGTGGCGACGGTGCGCTTTGGGCGGATGCCTCCATAGCCTGCTTCCTAAAGCCAAACAGGTTCATAGGCATTGTTATTTTATTTTATATTTAGCGATTCGTTTCGAGCAAGCCAATTTCAGCGTTGGTAAAACAAAGCCCTTTTTATTTAAGCCCTACGCAAACGTAAAGCATGCCGGGGAAGAAGAGAGTGGGATATGTTTGCTTCGTACAAAAAAAATAGGTTAAATTAACCTTTCTCTGAGAACTGACCCTGAGCATCCATTTTTAGCGAGTGCTATTTCAGCGAGCGCCATTTCAGCGAGTTTAGTGTTTTATAGAGCGAGTTGGCAACACTGCCAGTGAGGTTAACATACATTATTAAAAACACATCGTGAAAAGCTACGTTTTGTTCGAGCACACGTACAGTCACACACACAAAAAGCTAAAAAAATTATACACCGTGAAAAACTACAACCAGTTGGAAACACTGCTAGTAGGAAACACTGCTAGTAAAATTAACATACACCGTGAAAAGCTACGCCTCGCCCGGGCACATATACACACACACACACACACAAAAAAAACTAAAAAATTATACACCATGAAAAAACATGCCAAGAGGACCCAGTGGGTTTATAAGTCAGTGCTGCCAACTCCTATTTTGTAGGTTAGCTTAGCCTGTGAAAAATCATATAGTGGAATTTTTGTAGAGTGGGTTGGCAACACCAACAAGCATCAAATGATGATTCAAGCCTCAAATAATAATTCGAGCCTCGTCAGTGTTGCCAATTCCTATTTGTAGGTTAGCTTAACCAGTGAAAGATCATATAGTGGAATTTTCTTCGGATGTGTTGGCAAAACCCAAGCCTCAAAAAAAAACATCCAATAGAGTTGCCAAATGTAAAAAAAACAATAGGTCCCCTCATAAAAAGCTACAGTAAGAGCCCACAAGTCGCCAACACTAGGCCCCCAACAGTGTTACCAGACATAAAAAATTACATGGACCCCTCAGGCCCTTTGATGAAAATTTACAGTGAAAAACCCAGTAGGTTAACAACACTGTCAAAAAATCTACGGCGGTGTTGCCAGATGTAAACAGAGGGCAATAGACCCCCTCATAAAAGGCTACAGTGCCCACAGAGTTGCCAACTCTGTGCCCTCAAAATATACATCATAAAAGGCTACAGTGCCCACAGTGTTGCCAACTCTGTCCTCAAAATATACATCATAAAAGGCTACGACGAGCCCCACATGATGATTCGAGCCCCAAAAGATTATTTAGAACTCTCTTATTGTGACTACTCACAATATCCTAGCAATAAACCCCGTTGACCGATTCACTCATGCATGTGGTACAAACGAACAATGCTATACTTTTTTTCAACCAAAGACTTTTGTGATGCGCACAATATCCTGTGGGGGACAAATAGCAATAAACAGGCCTTGACAGTTCCACCCATGCATGTTGTCAATCATTTCCTCGATCTCTATTCCACGCCCCGTCAGGGTGTGGTGTGTGAAACATCGTTAGCGCAATAAATCAGGCGCGGAACGTGGAGAGAAAGTGAGATTTTCAGGTTTTTGTGGTCTTCCCCGAGAGAGAGAGAGGTTTACAAAGGTCACGATATATAAACATTGGTCCCCCGGACTTGGAAAATTACAATAAGGTGCACTCATCCTTTGAAGGATGAGAGGATGAGAGTACATCTTTCACTCATCACTGCTTTTCTGCGCCGTGAAACATCGTTAGCGCAATAAATCAGGCGCGGAACGTGGAGAGAAAGTGAGATTTTCAGGTTTTTGTGGTCTTCCCCGAGAGAGAGAGAGGTTTACAAAGGTCACGATATATAAACATTGGTCCCTCTAACTTGGAAAATTACGATAAGGTGCACTCATCCTTTGAAGGATGAGAGGATGAGAGTACACCTTTCACTCATCACTGCTTTTCTGCGCCGTGAAACATCGTTAGCGCAATAAATCAGGCGCGGAACGTGGAGAGAAAGTGAGATTTTCAGGTTTTTGTGGTCTTCCCCGAGAGAGAGAGAGGTTTACAAAGGTCACGATATATAAACATTGGTCCCCCGGACTTGGAAAATTACGATAAGGTGCACTCATCCTTTGAAGGATGAGAGGATGAGAGTACATCTTTCACTCATCACTGCTTTTCTGCGCCGTGAAACATCGTTAGCGCAATAAATGAGGCGCGGAAGGTGGGGAGAAAATGAGATTTTCAGGTTTTTGTGGTCGTTTGGTCAAGAAATCAGAGTTGTGGTCAAAGGCATATTTATGATCTACTTAGCTCTGTCAGAGATAAGAACATTGAATAATATCTGTAATCAACAATTAATAATTATTCCTGTCAATAATCAATTCTAACAAATTTAATTTTTAATAAGCTCTTCCTGTCTTGTTTTACCGACAATTCCAAATGCCCATCAGTGCTGTAGAAATATCAGCCAGGCTCGGGTCTGTGTGCAGGAAGAGGCAAGATATTTGTTTGAAATCAGCTTGGGTATAATTTTTTGAAACCTGTACCTGATCACAACATTGCTCTGTTAGAGGATAGGGACATTGTATTATTACTGCAAAAACCTACCCCATCTAACATGTTGCTGTGCTTCTTCATAAATCAATAAAATATTCAGAACAAACCTCTATAAAATATGACAACCTGCAACAATCTGGATGTATGAGATGTTTTATTGAATTTTATGTTTCTATATTTTTCAGGCTCTCTTGTTACAATCTTGTTTCTCTCTGAAACATTGCCATCACTATTCAAACCTGAGAACATATCTGTAATCAACAATAATTATTCTTGTCAGTATTCAATTCTAATAAAACAAATTTTTTGTCTTGTTTCACATGCGCATGTTCCAAATCCCTGCTGATCAGTGCTGCAGCCAGGCTCGGGTCTGTATGTAGGAAGAGGCAAGATATTTGTTTGAAATCTGCTTGGGTATAATTTTTTGAAGCCTGTACCTTATCACTACATTGCTCTATCAGAAATAAGGACATTGAATAATTAACAATTAATAATTATTCTTGTCAGTAATCAATTCTAACAAATTTAATTCTTCTCATCAGTGTAACAAATTTCCTGTCTTATGCAATTCCAAATCCCTGCCCATCAGAGCTCAGCCAGGCTCGGGTCTGTATGTAAGAAGAGGCAAAATATCTGCTTGGGTATAATTTTCTGAAACCTGTACCTCATCACAGCACAGCTCTGTCAGAAATAGGGGCATCTGTCTTGTTTTATATGCAATTCCAAATCTCTGCCCATCCGTGCTGTAGAAATATCAGAGCTATGCTGTGATGCTGTTATTAAGTACAGGCTTCAAAAATTATACCCAAGCAAATATCTTTCCTGTTCCTGCATACAGACCAGAGCCTGGCTGATCAGAAATAGGGATATTGTATTATTACTGCAAAACCTGTCCCATCTAACATGTCGCTGTGTTTCAATCTGGATGTATGAAATGTTCTGTATTTTTCAGGCTCTCTTGTTACAATCATGTTTTTCTCTGCAACATTGCCCTGCCACATGTTCTATGATTATATGCTCTAACAACTTCATATGAAAACATATCTATAATAAAGTAATCAATTCTAACAAATTTAATTCTTAATAGGCTCTTCTCATGCAAATCCAATTTTTAAAAATTGCATGTTGAATTTTATGTTTCTTGAAAACATATAAGTACAGTAGTCATGTTTAAATTTGTACAAGCAATAAAAAGACAGGTTTTAAGCAGTATCACGTGCATTTCCAGACATAACATATGTAAAAATTCAACATGCAATTTTTAAAAATTGGATTTGCATGAGAAGAGCCTATTAAGAATTAAATTTGTTAGAATTGATTACTTTATTATAGATATGTTTTCATATGAAGTTGTTAGAGCATATAATCATAGAACATGTGGCAGGGCAATGTTGCAGAGAGAAACAAGATTGTAACACGAGAGCCTGAAAAATACAGAACAATAAAACATTTCATACATCCAGATTGAAACACAGCAACATGTTAGATGGGACAGGTTTTGCTGTAATAATACAATATCCCTATTTCTGATCAGCCAGGCTCTGGTCTGTATGCAGGAACAGGTAAGATATTTGTTTGGGTATAATTTTTGAAGCCTGTACTTAATAACAGCATCACAGCATAGCTCTGATATTTCTACAGCACGGATGGGCAGAGATTTGGAATTGCATATAAAACAAGACAGATGTCCCTATTTCTGACAGAGCTGTGCTGTGATGAGGTACAGGTTTCAGAAAATTATACCCAAGCAGATATTTTGCCTCTTCTTACATATAGACCCGAGCCTGGCAGAGCACTGATGGGCAGGGATTTGGAATTGCATAAGACAGGAAATTTGTTACACTGATGAGAAGAATTAAATTTGTTAGAATTGATTACTGACAAGAATAATTATTAATTGTTGATTATTCAATGTCCTTATTTCTGATAGAGCAATGTAGTGATAAGGTACAGGCTTCAAAAAATTATACCCAAGCAGATTTCAAACAAATATCTTGCCTCTTCCTACATACAGACCCGAGCCTGGCTGCAGCACTGATCAGCAGGGATTTGGAACATGTGCATGTGAAACAAGACAAGAAATTTGTTTTATTAGAATTGATTACTGACAAGAATAATTATTATTGATTACAGATATGTTCTCAGGTTTGAATAGTGATGGCAATGTTTCAGAGAGAAACAAGATTGTAACAAGAGAGCCTGAAAAATATAGAAACATAAAATTCAATAAAACATCTCATACATCCAGATTGTTGCAGGTTGTCATATTTTATAGAGGTTTGTTCTGAATATTTTATTGATTTATGAAGAAGCACAGCAACATGTTAGATGGGGTAGGTTTTTGCAGTAATAATACAATGTCCCTATCCTCTGACAGAGCAATGTTGTGATGAGGTACAGGTTTCAAAAAATTATACCCAAGCTGATTTCAAACAAATATCTTGCCTCTTCCTGCACACAGACCCGAGCCTGGCTGATATTTCTACAGCACTGATGGGCATTTGGAATTGTCTGTAAAATAAGACAGGAAGAGCTTATTAAAAATTAAATTTGTTAGAATTGATTATTGACAGGAATAATTATTAATTGTTGATTACAGATATTATTCAATGTTCTTATCTCTGACAGAGCTATGCTGTGATTCTGTTATTAGGTATAGGCTTCAGAAAATTATACCCAAGCAGATTTCAAACAAATATCTTGCCTGTTCCTACACACAGACCCCCGAGCCTGGCTGATATTTCCACAGCACTGATGAGGAACTGTATGTAAAACAAGACAGGAGAAGAGCCTATTGAAAATTAAATGTTAGAATTGATTAGATTACAGATATGTTTTCAGGTTTATTTTTTTTGCATCGATTATGAAGTTGTTAACATAGAACATGTGGCAGATATTATTATAGTGATGGCAATGTTGAAGAGGGAAATAAGATTGTAACAAGAGAGCCTGAAAAATACAGAAAATAAAACATCTCATATATCCAGATTGTTGCAAGTTGTCATATCTTATAGAGGTTTGTTCTGAATATTTTATTGATTATGAAGAAACACAGCAATATTAGATGGGGCAGGTTTTAAAATATAGTGCAGTAATAATTTTATATTCAATGTCCCTATTTCTGACAGAGCTATGTTGTGATGAGGTACAGGTTTCAAAAAATTATACCCAAGCAGATTTCAATTACAAATTGGTTGCATCACTGATGGGCAGGGATTTGGAATTGCATGTGAAACAAGACAGGACATTGATGTGAAGAACTTATTAAAAATTAAATAATAGAATTGATTATTGACAAGAATAATTATTAATTATTGATTACAGATATGTTTTCAGGTTTGAAGTTGTTAGCATAGAACATGTGGAATTATAATGATGGCAATGTTGGAGAGAGAAACAAGATTGTAATAAAAGAGCCTGAAAAATACAGAAAATAAAACATCTCAAGTAGACCTAGTGGCCGGGTACTGAAACAGGAATTGGGGCTCGGTGGGGCTCGCAGTGTTGCCAACGGCTTATTCGAAAAAATCACCAAGGTTTTTGTTGGTCTAACCTAACCTAAAGCAAGGAACCGGCAATTTTGCTTGAGAGTTCACAAACCGGAAGTGGGGCTCGGTGGGGCTCGCAGTGTTGCCAACTTTTTACTCGAAAAAAATCACCAAGGTTTTTTTTGGTCTAACCTAACTTAAAGCAAGGAGCTGGCAATTTTGCTTGAGAGTTCTGCAACCGGAAGTGGGGCTCGGTGGGGCTCGCAGTGTCGCCAACACCTACTCGAAAAAATCACCAAGGTTTTTGTCTTGGTCTAACCTAACCTAAAGCAAGAAGCTGGCAACCTTGCTTGAGGCTTGAGTTACAGTGCATAAAGCAAAGTTGGCAACCTACTGGTATTTTTGCCATAGCTTTTTACAAAAAAAAAGAGAGAGGAGAGAGAGAGGGAAGAGTTAAACAACCGACAGCTGCCAACACCCACCTACAGCTTTTTTTGTCTAATCTAACCTAAAACAAGGAGCTGGCAATTTTACTTATGACTTGCCTTACAGTGCATAAAGCAATTTTTGCCAACCTACTGGTATTTTTGCCATAACTTTTTACAAAAAAGAGAGAGGAGAGAGAGAGAGAAGAGTTAAACAACCGACAGCTGCCAACACCCACTCTAACCTAACCTAACCTAACCTAACCTAACCTAGCCAAACCAAACCTAACCTAACCTAACTTAACCTAACCTAACCTAACCTAACCTAACCTAACCTAACCTAACCTACTCTAACCTAACCTAACCTAACCTACTCTAACCTAACCTAACCTAACCTAACCTAACCTACTCTAACCTAACCTAACCTAACCTAACCTAACCTAACCTAACCTAAAGCAAAGTTGGCAACCTACTGGTATTTTTGCCATAGTTTTTTACAAAAAAAAAGAGAGAGGAGAGAGAGAAAAGAGTTAAACAACCGACAGCCTACCTACAGCTTTTTACAAAAAAAAAGAGAGAGGAGAGAAAGAGAGGGAAGAGTTAAGCGTATTATCTGCTTTCAGGTAAGATTTTACCAACCTGTGAGCTGTAGTGTTTAGGTGACAAGCGACCTGCTCAAATATGAGTTGGCAGCACTGACTTATAAACCCATTGGGTTCTCTTGGCATGTTTTTTCATGATGTGTTGCTAGGCTATTGAGCATCTTGGCGTATACAATGTATATATTTTGAGAGGGGGGTTATAGCTTTTTTATGCTGTACGAATACTGGAAGCTTGACAGTGACAACCAACAGAGTAGGTAAACCTACATCCAGGAACTGGCAACACTAGTTTCTGACAGTGAATTTGAAATAAAATATTAAACAAAATACATGAGTAAGCACTGTGATTACAAATAGTACCAGTGTTGTGCCCCCAACTCCAACTGGGCAACTGGGGGAAATAATTGTACAACCATTTGTACCTAATTGTACAATACTTGTACCTAATTGTACAACATATACACAGACATAAAAGAGAGAGCTTTCTTGTAACTTACTTCATGTACAATTTATATGATTTTTACAAGTGTGAAAAGAAAGCATATGTGTTCTGTATGCACACATTCATTCTTATTTTTCGAAGTTGAATGAAAGCACATGTTTTTACGCTCTCGTAATACTGACCTTGCTCTACTGATTTTAAATTGCTTCCATCCGCTTTTTTTTCTGTGTTATTTCCGCATGCACGCAACATTCGCTTTCAATAGACAGAAGAAGTGTTAGTTATAATTAATCACATATTTACCTCATGTTAATTTTGATTATTTTGATTGTAGAAATGATAAAATTTAATATATAAAATAAAACATATTTAATTAGATTTACAAACTTTTATGCTCTTCTCTCCAATCAGCTAGTTTCTTATTTCCATAGCGAACCAGGAGGAGAGGTTTAGGGGCTCTGGCCCCTTCCGAAATATTCATGAAAGTGAGAAAGAAATTTGTTTTTTTTTCATGAATTATTTCAAAGGGTTTTCTATATTTTTTTGAATAGGTATGTTTAAATAGAAAAACTTTTATTCTAAAGTGCCTACAGAGAAATTGGAGGTATGAATCTTCGATAACTGACTTAATTAATTTTTTATAATTTGCCTAAATGATATTCTACATGTGATCTATTCGCTATCTATTTGAAAAGGTACAATTTCTGGTTCTTACACAAAATCCATTTGTAATAATATGTTTCGTTCATTTTGTTTATCTGGATTTGTTATTTTATTAAATGTTCTATAAATAGTTTTCTGAAAATTAGTTTTACGAGGATTATTAGTTTTTCACCAATGACACCAGAAAACAATTAATTTTTTTTCCTCTTCTCAACTCTACTAGAATATTCAAAGGTGATATATTTTCATCATTCACAATTCACAGACAATATCTATATTAATTAGGAAAGTATGTTGTATGCTAGGTTAGCTAATTGTGTCTTCTACAGCTTCACTGTATAGAGGGAAGATGGAAAAAGAGAGCTCTACGAAAACTGACGCTCTTAACAATATTGTACGTTTATTTATATACGTCGTTTCTCACAACGTTACAACGTTTAGAAAGTCGTTGATTTTGTTTCTGTATTTTCCGTTGTTGGGTTTCCTCGTCATGTCGATCGTCGCGAATCCGAAATCGTCACCGTTCCAGCAAGTAGAGCAGCAGCGTTCCGAAAATTGATTGTAGTTCATGTCTCCGCCTACGTAGTCATCGTAAGCGTGCTTGAGGTTGGTGTGATCTTGACGAAACAAACATATGAAATTAGCGTTGTCGCGTACTAACTGTTTTGGAATTTTGGAAAACGTTTGAGCTAGGTAGAAGCAATCTATTTTTTTTGTGACGACCTTGCGTGAAAAAGTTGCAAATTTCATTTTGATTTTCCAGGATGGCGTCGTCGAACACAACGACTGAATTTTCACGACAATCGTCGAGTGGTTTTATTTTCGAGGCGAACGTTGCAATGTGCAGACAAGTTACCTTTTGAGATGCATTTACCTGGCTACCAGTACTGCGGACCGGGTACCAAACTCGAGAAAAAATTGGAGAGAGGGGACAAGAGTGTGAATCCGTTGGACGCCGCATGCAAAAATCACGACATCGCTTACAACACCAGGCAGACGGATCTGGATGCACGTCACGAAGCAGACAGAAAGTTAGAGCACGCAGCTTTCGAAAGGTTCGTGAGCAGAGACGCATCGCTGGGTGAACGGGTCGCCGCACTGGGTAGAGTCCAGCGCAGATAATTCTGCCGTGCGATGTGCGAAACAACTAAAAAAGCAGTGTTGCTAATGGAGCAGATAGAAAAATCGCTGCAGTGCGCCGATGCACAGCTGTTACGTACAACAATAAAATTAGAGAATTCAGGTCTATCTAACGTTGAGTTTTAAACGTCATGCATTATACCAGGACTAGGATTAATATGTACTAACAAGTAACTTTGTATGTGGCTACATACATATGGACTAAAAATTCGCAAAATATGAACTAACACATAAGTAAAATTACCAAAAATGCTGCAAAGAAGACTTCTTCATACGATCCCTTATTTGAGTAATTTCAAACAAAATAAAAAAAATATATATATTATTTTTCATTGCATTAATGCACTGGTGGCGTTTTAAGTTTTCACTTCCAAAACCCGTATACACTGGTATGGAACTGCAACGGCAGATAATAACATGCCAACGTGTTAAACCGCTACAATTGCACCATAACACTCCTCCTGAAGCAGTATTATTATTATTTCCTCTCTGAGATCGGCGACAGTCGGTTTCCTTTGTTGTACATTTACAAAGGATGCCGGCTTCCACAACAATAACAAGTACATATACTGCCACTAGACGATAAGCTGCGCGGCTTTTTCTTTTGTTATGAACCAGGGCCGGCGCTAGTCATTTTGCCTCCCTGGGAGGTGGCGGCAGATGCCGCTCTATTTCGACCCCCCCCCCGGTCATTACGCAGCAACGGAAAATTGAAAATCAATATATTCCTAACTAAAACATCAAAATATAAAATAAATAATGAGACTTCTTATGCTATTTCAATAGTATTCAGCGCAAAAGAATATCTCGCTCGATCACAGTTTTCAATAGGCTTATCACCCATCAAAGCATGGCAATTTTAACACAGAAAACAATATGTATCGCATTAAGCAGCAAAAATGACAGCCTCCTCTATGCAATTTCTACAAGAACACGTGCCGGAGCCAGAGTTGAAATGATGTTGGAGCTACATAATTTATTTATTTTGAATAATTCCAAAATTATGAAATATGAACAATTTGTTGCTGCTGTTCGCTGCTCTCTTGCCAAAATGCTTTATTGGGATGCTAACACCATGACTGGCTTCCTCCTTCATGAACTCGTGCACGTTGCTTAGAATTTCCCGAGCTTGGCTATGCAAGGTTTTTGATTTCAACTTCGACAGAACTGGAGGCATTATGGAATTTAACGTTCATTAGCAAACACACACTTTTACATACACACACGCAATACACGCACACAACGTCAAACCGGTCAAATACTTAGTATAAAATAAAAATATGGTGCTTCCAATCCAACAAAACTCACCGCCACTTTACCTGCCTTTTCCCCTTCCATGACAAAAATAGTGCTTCATTATTACAGTTGGCAACACTAGTTACTAGCTAGCCAATGAACATGCACTGCATAAAAGAAGCAAGCACTACGCCGTGCTATATTGCCACATTAGCGTCCCTACCGAACGGTGGGAACCGCGAGCTGGAGCGCTATTCAATTGTTTTCAATGATGTTTGCTTGAGTGTGTCCAGGAATAGAATGACAATGTGGTAACAATAGCGAAGGTTATCGAGCAGAGTAGAACACACGATGTTAAGAAAGAGGGAGACGAAACGAAAATTCGTTTCTACGCAACGGCAAATTTACGTGTGTGGCACTCTACCACCATCGCCATGAACACGAAACAAAAATTGGGGTGGGGTATATAAATAACATAGAGTAAAAAATAATAATAATAACAACATGTCTCATATAACTGATTTGCCGCCCGAGCTACTATGTAAAATATTCAAAAAAGTAGTAAACAGAGATTGTGAGGATGTAGGGAAACTTGTAATCATAGCAAGAACAACGCCGGAATTTCGCATCCCTTGTGAAATGGTTCTCAAGAACCATCTTCGGGAGATCGGCGGCCTGAGGTGCGGTGATCTCAACATTCTGCTTTCGGCTGCAGGGGAAAAATTGAACGAGAGGTCGGACGAACTGGACGAGGCAAGGCAGGGAAGAAGATGGTACACAGTAGATTGGTACAAGTCTATGCAGGAGACGAAAGATATCATTACGCACATCATCGCGATTTCCGAAGCACGGACTTTCTTCCTCTGTTAAAAAAATAATAATATATATGTGTCAAAAAAAAAACAACTTGAAGTTGGCAATAGAAATATTTTTTCCACACTTAGAGCACAGTTTGGTCGCACATATTCGCTTTCCCGGCATACAAGTACGACAGTGCCTTTGAAAACAGCAGTTTGGCACGTAGGGCAATTTTTTACAGAACGCATAATGCAGAGATTTTTTGGGGGTATGTTATTTAATATCCAATGCTGTGCAATGCAAAATATAATTGTTCACTTTTTTTTTAACTGTTCTCTATAACCTTACTTGGTTTTTTTTTCGCCAAATTATATGCTTCTAGTCTCCTATACAATACAATATACGAACAATATTGTCAACAGTATCATATTTGAGCAGGTCGCTTGTCACCTAAACACTACAGCTCACAGGTTGGGAAAATCTGACATGAAAGCAGATAATACGCTTATGCCTTATTTATATATAATTTTCACGGGGCGTACAATATTGTCAACAGTATCATATTTGAGCAGGTCGCTTGTCACCTAAACACTACAGCTCACAGGTTGGTAAAATCTGACATGAAAGCAGATAATACGCTTAAGTCTTATTTATATATAATTTTCACGGGCGTACAATATTGTCAACAGTATCATATTTGAGCAGGTCGCTTGTCACCTAAACACTACAGCTCACAGGTTGGGAAAATCTAACATGAAAGGAGATAATACGCTTAAGTTTTATTTATATATAATTTTCACGGGCGTACAATATTTGTCAACAGTATTATATTTGAGCAGGTCACTTGTCACCTAAACACTACAGCTTACAGGTTGGCAAAATCTGACATGAAAGCAGATAATACGCTTAAGTTTTATTTATATATAATTTTCACGGACGTACAATATTGTCAACAGTATTATATTTGAGCAGGTCACTTGTCACCTAAACACTACAGCTCACAGGTTGGCAAAATCTGACATGAAAGCAGATAATACGCTTAAGTCTTATTTATATGTAATTTTCACGGGCGTACAATATTGTCAACAGTATCATATTTGAGCAGGTCGCTTGTCACCTAAACACTACAGCTCACAGGTTGGTAAAATCTGACATGAAAACAAATAATACGCTTAAGTCTTATTTATATATAATTTTCACGAACGTACAATATTGTTAAGAGCGTCAGTTTTCGTAGAGCTCTCTTTTTCCATCTTCCCTCTATACAGTGAAGCTGTAGAAGACACAATTAGCTAACCTAGCATACAACATACTTTCCTAATTAATATAGATATTGTCTGTGAATTGTGAATGATGAAAATATATCACCTTTGAATATTCTAGTAGAGTTGAGAAGAGGAAAAAAAAATTAATTGTTTTCTGGTGTCATTGGTGAAAAACTAATAATCCTCGTAAAACTAATTTTCAGAAAACTATTTATAGAACATTTAATAAAATAACAAATCCAGATAAACAAAATGAACGAAACATATTATTACAAATGGATTTTGTGTAAGAACCAGAAATTGTACCTTTTCAAATAGATAGCGAATAGATCACATGTAGAATATCATTTAGGCAAATTATAAAAAATTAATTAAGTCAGTTATCGAAGATTCATACCTCCAATTTCTCTGTAGGCACTTTAGAATAAAAGTTTTTCTATTTAAACATACCTATTCAAAAAAATATAGAAAACCCTTTGAAATAATTCATGAAAAAAAAACAAATTTCTTTCTCACTTTCATGAATATTTCGGAAGGGGCCAGAGCCCCTAAACCTCTCCTCCTGGTTCGCTATGGAAATAAGAAACTAGCTGATTGGAGAGAAGAGCATAAAAGTTTGTAAATCTAATTAAATATGTTTTATTTTATATATTAAATTTTATCATTTCTACAATCAAAATAATCAAAATTAACATGAGGTAAATATGTGATTAATTATAACTAACACTTCTTCTGTCTATTGAAAGCGAATGTTGCGTGCATGCGGAAATAACACAGAAAAAAAAGCGGATGGAAGCAATTTAAAATCAGTAGAGCAAGGTCAGTATTACCAGAGCGTAAAAACATGTGCTTTCATTCAACTTCGAAAAATAAGAATGAATGTGTGCATACAGAACACATATGCTTTCTTTTCACACTTGTAAAAATCATATAAATTGTACATGAAGTAAGTTACAAGAAAGCTCTCTCTTTTATGTCTGTGTATATGTTGTACAATTAGGTACAAGTATTGTACAATTAGGTACAAATGGTTGTACAATTATTTCCCCCAGTTGCCCAGTTGGAGTTGGGGGCACAACACTGGTACTATTTGTAATCACAGTGCTTACTCATGTATTTTGTTTAATATTTTATTTCAAATTCACTGTCAGAAACTAGTGTTGCCAGTTCCTGGATGTAGGTTTACCTACTCTGTTGGTTGTCACTGTCAAGCTTCCAGTATTCGTACAGCATAAAAAAGCTATAACCCCCCTCTCAAAATATATACATTGTATACGCCAAGATGCTCAATAGCCTAGCAACACATCATGAAAAAACATGCCAAGAGAACCCAATGGGTTTATAAGTCAGTGCTGCCAACTCATATTTGAGCAGGTCGCTTGTCACCTAAACACTACAGCTCACAGGTTGGTAAAATCTGACCTGAAAGCAGATAATACGCTTAACTCTTCCCTCTCTTTCTCTCCTCTCTCTTTTTTTTTGTAAAAAGCTGTAGGTAGGCTGTCGGTTGTTTAACTCTTTTCTCTCTCTCCTCTCTCTTTTTTTTTGTAAAAAACTATGGCAAAAATACCAGTAGGTTGCCAACTTTGCTTTAGGTTAGGTTAGGTTAGGTTAGGTTAGGTTAGGTTAGGTTAGGTTAGAGTAGGTTAGGTTAGGTTAGGTTAGGTTAGGTTAGAGTAGGTTAGGTTAGGTTAGGTTAGAGTAGGTTAGGTTAGGTTAGGTTAGGTTAGGTTAGGTTAGGTTAGGTTAAGTTAGGTTAGGTTAGGTTTGGTTTGGCTAGGTTAGGTTAGGTTAGGTTAGGTTAGGTTAGAGTGGGTGTTGGCAGCTGTCGGTTGTTTAACTCTTCTCTCTCTCTCTCCTCTCTCTTTTTTGTAAAAAGTTATGGCAAAAATACCAGTAGGTTGGCAAAAATTGCTTTATGCACTGTAAGGCAAGTCTTAAGTAAAATTGCCAGCTCCTTGTTTTAGGTTAGATTAGACAAAAAAAGCTGTAGGTGGGTGTTGGCAGCTGTCGGTTGTTTAACTCTTCCCTCTCTCTCTCCTCTCTCTTTTTTTTTGTAAAAAGCTATGGCAAAAATACCAGTAGGTTTCCAACTTTGCTTTATGCACTGTAACTCAAGCCTCAAGCAAGGTTGCCAGCTTCTTGCTTTAGGTTAGGTTAGACCAAGACAAAAACCTTGGTGATTTTTTCGAGTAGGTGTTGGCGACACTGCGAGCCCCACCGAGCCCCACTTCCGGTTGCAGAACTCTCAAGCAAAATTGCCAGCTCCTTGCTTTAAGTTAGGTTAGACCAAAAAAAAACCTTGGTGATTTTTTTCGAGTAAAAAGTTGGCAACACTGCGAGCCCCACCGAGCCCCACTTCCGGTTTGTGAACTCTCAAGCAAAATTGCCGGTTCCTTGCTTTAGGTTAGGTTAGACCAACAAAAACCTTGGTGATTTTTTCGAATAAGCCGTTGGCAACACTGCGAGCCCCACCGAGCCCCAATTCTTGTTTCAGTACCCGGCCACTAGGTCTACTATCTCATACATCCAAATTATTGCAGGTTTTCATATCTTATAGAGGTTTGTTCTGAATATTTTATTGATTATGATTAATGTATTGAAGAAATACAGCAACATGTTAGATGGGGCAGGTGCAGTAATAATACATACTCAATGTCCCTATTTCTGACAGAGCTATGTTGTGATGGGTACAGGCTTCAAACAATTATGCCCAAGCAAATATCTTGCCTGTTCTTACATACAGATCCGAGCCTGGAAGATATTTCTACAGCATTGATGAGCAGGGATTTGGAATTGCATGAGAAACAAGACAGGAGAAGAGCTTATTAAAAATTAAATTTGTTAGAATTGATTATTGACAGGAATAATTATTAATTGTTGATTACAGATATTATTCAATGTTCTTATCTCTGACAGAGCTATGCTGTGATTCTGTTATTAGGTATAGGCTTCAGAAAATTATACCCAAGCAGATTTCACAAATATCATGCCTGTTCCTGCATACAGACCCGAGCCTGGCTGCAGCACTGCTGGGCAGGGATTTGGAACTGCATGTGAAACAAGACAGGAAATCTGTTACACTCTGGCAGAGCTGTGCTGTGATTAGGTACAGGCTTCAGAAAATTATACCCAAGCAGATTTCAAACAAATATCTTGCCTCTCCTTACATACAGACCCGAGCCTGGCTCATATTTCTACAGCACTGATGGGCAGGGATTTGGAACTGCATGAGACAGGAAATTTGTTACACTGATGAGAAGAACCTATTAAAAATTAAACTTGTTAGAATTGATTACTGACAAGAATAATTATTAATTATTATTCAATGTCCCTATTTTTGACAGAGCTATGCTGTGATGGGTACAGTCTTCAGAAAATTATACCCAAGCAGATTTCAAACAAATATCTTGCCTCTTCCTGCATACAGCCCCAAGCCTGGCTGCAGCACTGATGAGCAGGGATTTGCATGTGAAACAAGGCAAGAAATTTGTTACACTGATGAGAAGAGAATTAAACTTGTTAGAATTGATTACTGACAATATTGATTACAGATTTTATACTCAATATCCCTATCTCTGACAGAGCTGTGCTGTGATTAGGTACAGGCTTCAGAAAATTATACCCAAGCAGATTTCAAACAAATGTCTTGCCTCTTCCTACATACCGACCCGAGCCTGGCTCATATTTCTACAGCACTGATGGGGCAGGGATTTGGAACTGCATGTGAAACAAGACAGGAAATTTGTTACACTGATGAGAAGATCCTATTAAAAATTAAACTTGTTAGAATTGATTACTGACTTATTGATTACAGATTTTATACTCAATGTCCCTATCCTCTGACATTTCTATGCTGTGATGAGGTACAGGCTTCAAAATTATACCCAAGCAGATTTCAACTATGCCTCTTCCTACATACAGACCCGAGCCTGGCTACAGCACTGCGATGCAGGGATTTGGAACAGCATAAGACAGGAAATGTGTTACACTGATGAGAAGAGCCTATTGAAAATTAAACTTTTTAGAAATGATTACTGAATTATTAATTACAGATATTACTCATTGTCCCTATCTCTGACAGAGCTGTGCTGTGATTAGGTACAGGCTTCAAAACAGATTTCAAACAAATGGCTTGCCTCTTCCTGCATACAGACCCGAGCCTGGCTGATATTTCTACAGCACTGATGGGGCAGGGATTTGGAACTGCATAAGACAGGAAATGTGTTACACTGATGAGAAGAGAATTAAATTACACTTGCAGCAAATATTTATTTACCTTGATTGCTGTCTCTGCTGAAATAATCAGGGCTGCCTGCTGCGGATTGATTCCCAACTGCCAAATTCCTGTGCCTGAAATCACACTGAGAGGCTGGACAAAACTCTCCCACAATTGCATATATCATGCAAATTATTCTGCCCCAGTGCCTCAACAATGCAATCATAAGTGCAATCTCTAAATTTTTGCCTTATAAAATACAAGACAAGCTCATTCAAATATATATAGTTGGAATTTGATACAAACTCTTGATTGAAATCTTCACCACTGTACTAATTCCCATTATCAGTTGTAACAAATTCAATCTTCTTATATTTAGATATCTTGTTATTAATTTTATTTGAATATTTATAATGTCTCCAATTTAAACTCTGAGATGCAATCATGTGCATCCTATACTCAAAACAATGCTCATAGCAATTGTTGAATCAACAATTGTCAAACAATTTCAACCTTAAATTATAATGGCACCTGTCTGTATAAAAATTAACAAACAATCCAACAATTCTCTTGTTCTTGTTGTATACAAGCCTTTCAAACTCACTGATAAAGTTGAGATACAAGCAATTGAATGGCCTCACTGGCAAGCACCCACTGCATTTCAGTTTCATTCTGCACAGCAAACAGGTCATACTCGGACAGGCCAAAGAATCTGAGCTTTAAATCATCAACAAGTGACTTAGATTTTATGTATTTTGAAATACATCTTCTCTCAAAAAATTCAGTGTCAATATTATCCATGCAATTAGATATGATACACACTGCCTTCTATAAGTTATTTGCTTGCTGCTGCTGCTGCCTTGTATTCCTCAGAAACTGCTTATGTGCTCAGAACTTGTTGTTCCTGTTAAACAAAAATAAATATTAGAATTTTGTTATGTTTATTATATAAAATTTCTTGGGGTTCAAATCAAAATTCAATGCTTAATAAAAAATATCAGTTGGGTTCAGCAGTGTGTTTTGTATATTTAGTGTGTGTGTGTGTGTTAATATTTTTTGGCTTTGGTATTTATATAAAATTTCTTGGGATTCAAATCAAAATTCTATGCTTAATAAAAAATATCAGTTGGGTTCAGTGAGACAAAAAAACTGCATAGCTCTATGTCAATTAGTTCTTGAGATATTAATTATTTTGTATTTAGGAACCACTTTGGCCCCCCTGCCAAAAATTGGCTTTTATTGTATCAGTGTATATTGTTTCTATGACCTTACTTGGGTTATTCCGCCAAATTATATGCTTCAAGTCTCCTATACTTTGGTGGAGCCTGTTCAGGTTCTATCCCCCGCGATGTGGGTTCCACTGCCGATCCAGCAATGGTGAAGAATCTGCACTGTGCTCTGGCTTATATAGATTTATAGAGCCAATAGAAACCCTGCTTATTTAAACCAATCAGAAAACACCACATCATCACATTATGTCATAACCAATTAATCAGAAAACAACACATGCCTAATGCATAATATTATGTAATAATTTGTTGCAAAACATGATGCAATAGAAATAAACCAGAAATAGGCCACAAGTGGACCGGAAGTGGACCGGAAGTGGGCAGAAATGGGTAGAAATAGCCGAAAATAGACCGGAAGTGGACCGGAAGTGGGCAGAAATGGGTAGAAATAGCCGAAAATAAACCGGATGTGGACCGGAAGTGGGCAGAAATGGGTAGAAATGGCCGAAAATATACCGGAAGTGGACCGGAAGTGGGCAGAAATGGGTAGAAATGGCCGAAAATATACCGGAAGTGGACCGGAAGTGGGCAGAAATGGCCAGAAATAAGCCAGAAGTGGACCGGAAGTAAATATGTGTGTATGTGTGGGTGTGTGTGTGTGTGTGTGTGTGTGTGTTAATACGTTTGGCGTAGTTTTAGGTGTGGCCAAAAAAAATATCAAGAGGGGCATATTTTTGACAGGTTTATGGACAACAATCTCACAGAAGTGCCTTTTATAAGTGTAGGCAAATCAATCTGAGGGGGTCATACTTTCTCAGGAAATTCCCGAGGGCATTTTTACAAAAATCTTGGATTAGACGGGGTTCCACACTTGAGCAAAAAGCTCATATGGGCATGTTGAGCTAGTTTTAAGTGTAGGCAAATCTGCCAGAGGGGGGCTCATACTTTCCGGTCCTGGTTGTATCATCAATTACACTACTGTAAAATGAAGCAATTTAATCAATAGAACACTACAAAAATGAATTTATGCTGTTTGTGTTACATTCTTTGGAAAAATAATTGCAATTAAGAAATTATTAGCCCCGTCTAGTTCGCTGCACTTTTTGAAATATAGTGGAGTGCAGGTACATCCCAGCACTAAGCAAGTACAGCAGAACTATATTTAACTAAATAGACGAATAGCTGTATTTAAGTTGAAAAAATTCAACAATTGCCTCTGCTTTAAACATTCATTTGTTTAGTTAACTTGCACCACACACTACACCGCTCCAGATCATCGTACTACACATACAGACACAAAATACACTACTTAACACCAAATCAATAAAATAGACGAATTAATGTTGCACTGTGTAACCGTTTATCTGTGGTGTAAGAAATTGGACGCACATCAGTAGTAAGAATGTATTATATTTATAACCTCAATTTACTAATCAGGGAATTCCTAATGAACACAATTCACGTAACTTTGTTACAGGCGACATTCCCGAGCCAGTATTATTGATGTGACATTCTTAACAAGTTAATGCCAAAACATAACTGTAAGTACAAACATTCTTAACAGGTCAATGCCTTAATATTTACACATACATAAGTGCATCAATCTTTACACACACACTCACACACATAGGAATATTTTAGAATAGAAAAAAATTCCCTTAGCCAAGCAAACCACCAGTCCGCCTATGGGCGACACCTTTGGGTTTCATAGTGATAGTATTTTATTTATATATCATGTTAGGTTAGAAAAAAAGTTCGCGCCTCAGTCAATGCGATGAGTTGTGTGATAATACTGTCTGTTTCTGCATTTGACTCATACCAATCATCTGTATATCGTCTTCTTCCTTCCCTCACCTCATGAAGCTCGTCCATCCTATCGGCTAACTTTTTGCCTGCAGCTCGAAAAAGAGACTCGGGATTCTGCAACTTTTTAATACCGCTTATTTTGCGAAGATTATCCATAAAAATCATCTCGCACGGTGGACGAAATTCAGGCGCTATTTTGCTTAACTCAACTAGCGTCGCAACATCCTCACCTGTGTACTCAAAAATCTTGTACAGCAGTTCAAGTGGTAAGTCGGTTATACAAGTTGTCATTTTTACAAGATGTTATTTAAATAGAAGTTTCTCGGTATTTATATATAAATTTTCTCGGGGAAAAATACAAAATGCACAATCAAGTTAAAATTTAATAAGATTCTATTTACTATAAAAAACAACACTTTTAAACTTATGATAATTGATAAAATGTAACTTAAAAACAATAGTTATAATTATAATATTTTTTTCAGCTCTGGTATTTATATATAAATTTTCTCGGGAAAAAATTCAAAATTCAATACAAATACAAATTCATACAAATATCAGATTTCTTGAGGTTTAAATCAAAATTTTATACTTAATAAAACTATAACAAATTGTAATGCCAATGGCTTACGTGCACAAAGGTAGAATAAGTATTGATCCACAGAAAACAGTGACCTATAGATTTACTAACCTACCCCAATTGCATGTCAGCACAGGCACGTCGTGATGTGGCAATGACCTAATAGCGTGTGTTATGTATCGCTTCTGTAGGTCAGTAATTCTGTCGATCAATATTTTGGCGAAGCTTGGCTGAGCTATGTTCTATCCCTCGGTTCAATTAGATATCATATTTAAAAAAATGCAAAATATCCCAGTTTCATTTCGATCCATTTATCTGAATCGAAGAAACTGACAATTCACATATCCCCATATCACTGTATGCTTGCCCTATTAGGATCCTCTTTTGCTGTTGTGCTCAATTAGTTTTCACTAATTGGCGTTTTTTTTTAAGAGGTCTAATAGGGCAAGATACGGCGGTATGAGAAATATGTGAATTTCAAGATATTTTAGCAATATACGACGTCTGAAGAAAGGTATATTCGGCTCCAAAGTACTTTGTCTAGTGCTTACTACCATTCCCTATTGCTGGCAGAGAGAGTTAAAAATATTGACGTATTGAAAAAAGTTGACTTGTCGACTCGTGTCTGTTCACCGAGTTCAGACATTTGCACATAGATGGATCTGTTGAATATTTCTAAAACAACAAATTCTATTTGCCGTTTTTTTCTAATATCCACTCGGTAATAAGTAAAAGTATAAATACAACTTATACCTAACAAAATAGGGCAATATCAGGCATATTTTTAACCAGAAATAAACCAGAAATAGATTAAAAATAAATATGTATAAGTATAGGTATAGGTGTAGCTCTTAAGAGCATCTTGGATTAGTTTTAAGAATAGTTAAAACAATATTGAGAAAAGCCATATTTTTAACAAATTTATAAACAGCAATTTTGGCAAATTCAGGATTAGCCACATCAATTTGAGGGGGTCATCTTTTTTTTACAAAAATCGTGGGTTTTACACAGTAGCAATAAAATTTTATAGACATTTTGCCTTAGTTTTAAGTATTTCTATTCAGTCAAAACACCTCATCATTTATCGCGCCAGACCTATATACTTTTACACTACTCTTGTTTATGCTTAATCGGTAGGGACTTTGATTTTTCGTTATCTTTTGTGTTATTCTTTTTATTTGTTTTTATTTATTATTTATTATTGTATATGTTATTTATTTAAAGTGATTTAAATCAGTGATTTTATTAAAAATCATCTGATTTAAATCAATCCTCATTGACTCCAAACTTGCGTTGGAAATCAGACATGAAGAAATCCTTCATAAGCAGCAGACGTTCGCAGGAACATGCGCATTATAGGTTACGCTCGACGATGTCTGTTCAGGAGTCAGTCTATTTCTTGAGTCTCCTGTATTAATTCCAATTAATGTGTCAAGTTACGATTGTTCTTTCAAGCACAGACAGCAAACAGTTTGCCATCTTTCACACACAGAAAGAACTACACCTTACAGTAAGAAAACCATTGCAAGTGGCAAAGTGTCTTCACTAAGTATGACTTACCTCGTATTTAGCCAAGATTAGTTTTTCCTTTTCAGGCCACGGCAGGAAGGGAGCACAGACCGGAAACATGCATTTGCGACCAGAAGCAAGATCCACTATAAACATACCATCTCTCATTTGTTGGGGCCATGATATGGTTGGTGTATCTTTCGGTGTATCGGGAGCTGGAAGATGATCTCTTCCCTCTAGGAAAAAAGCATGCTCCAGAGGAAGAGTTCCGAGTCTGATCGAGGGTATCTTGAAGAGCAGGTGGAAGGTTGGTTATGGCAGGGTAGGAAAATGCTTGAAACAACAACTTTTACAACGAGAAAATGGGTATTGTACACATTATTAGCAATAAACTAGTTCATTTTATTGTAAATGATCCCAAAGGTATAGGATACTTAATTAAAATTATTAATACTCTACCCCCTAAATTTTGGAATGTATCAGAGGGTCGAGGTTTGGTAAATGATATTATTAATAAGCTCTCATTTGAGTTACACGTACCTGGTTACCAATACTCTGGTCCGGGGAAAAAAACTTGAGAAACGATTAAAAAGAGGGGACAGGGTGATCAATCCTCTCGATGCAGCTTGTACAGAACATGACATTGCATACAACACACACAAAGATCTCGATAATCGTATGTGCTGATCAAAAATCGGAAGAGAATGCATTTCGAAGATTAACCAGCAGAGATGCATCATTAGGTGAACGAATAACACATTGGGTACAACCATTGCTATGAATACAAAATAAAAATTAGGATGAAGTCTGTAATATATATATAAATATAATTACCCTGAAAAATAATAATAAATAATAATAATAATAATGATAATAAAATAATAAAAAGCAACATGAAAACTAAAAGAATTGTGTACCAAATTCCATATCATGATCTTAAAAATTTAAAAATTAATCCAATTTTAACTAAAAACAACAGGAAAAGAAGAGACAATGTATAGTCAAAGAAAATGGAATGAAATTATTATTTAGTACAACACAATTAAAACGTTTGCAAAATACAGAAAAAATCACATAGTGGAGGATTTATATCCAGCATTCCAGCCATCCTGGCGGCTTTAGGGGCAGTGGGGAGCTTAGCGGGGGGTAGCGCGGCTATTCAAAACTGTAATTGATTAAAAAAATAATAAAGCAGAACTAGAAGAGCAGAAGCGTCATAATCTTTCTATGGAAAGAAAATTAGGCAGTGGTACGAAGATCAGAGCACTCAGAACATTTAAAAAAAAAGAAGAAGCACTTACAAACCAAGACATTGAATCTTTAGTTAAAATATTTAAAATTCGACATTTCAGGAGGGTTTTAATGTCTGATTCTCTCCCGAAAGATAGTCCCCTTTTCTCACGAGAATGTGGCGTGGTTAATTTGGACATGTCGAAAAATATCGGTACCCCATGGATATGCTATTATAAACAAAATAACAAAGCTTTTATTTTCGATTAGTTCGGAGGAGTGCCGCCTACAGAATTAATTCATTATTTAAAATATGTTAAGTTTTATTACACTGATCAAATTATATGTGGTAATGTTTGCATTACGATGCTTAGAATATTAAATAAAATACATAACATCAAATTACAAGATTTTCAAAAACAGTGTTTAATATTAAATATGGGAATTTTTCATCTCTCCAGCAAGACTTCGGTCTTGAAACTACATTTCCACGATGATATTATCTATCCAAAATCCATAGGTCTGAGAGCCTTCTACAGCATGTATCTGATTCCAAATGTAACTACCTACAACAATTATATATTTTTAGGTAATGAAAAAAATATTATTCCTCCTGGACAATATAACTTATCCACTCTACAATCTGAACTTCCTAGCACTGTATTGCTATCTCAAAATTATGTAACACACAGAATGGAGATCGTATCTACCAAAGAAACAGTAGACCTATCTACCATGGGCGAACTTCTAGGTTTCCCCAACAATAGCAAATTAGAAGCAGGTATTAAACACATAGGTACATTTATAACAAAATTCTTAGCTATAGAAACATTGAATATTCACTGCAACATTGTTAAAGTAATGATTATCAAAGCTGAAGAAAATTCAGTTGGTAGCAACAAGGAGACAGGTATCATTGCTACATTTAAACGAAATTCAGAATTTATGGAACCTATCATTTATTCCCCAATCCCACCAGTCTATTTCCCTGTTTCTCTTGATAACGTTAATTACATAGAGATAACAATTACAAATGAGAAAAATGAGATCATCTATTTTGCAGGTCCTAATACCACGGCGATAATAGAAATTAATATTTAAAATAAATAAATACAGAAGGTTGTTTCACGTTGATGGTAACGATTTCGATCACCAAGGAGCAGCACGTAGGGGCAGCACAGAGCAGCCAGAGCCAGTAGGACGAAAGTACTGTGTGTTGACTTGCAA
Organism: Lepisma saccharinum; assembly: GCF_977018435.1. NCBI lineage: Eukaryota > Metazoa > Arthropoda > Insecta > Zygentoma > Lepismatidae > Lepisma > Lepisma saccharinum. The sequence goes on from NC_139236.1 coordinate 610,618, forward strand.
AAACGATGGTTGGTGTGTGAGTGAGTGTTTACATGGCACCAAAAATTCCAGTCTTTTGGGAGGGGTACATCTGTGCCCTTTCCGACGTTGGTTATAGTTATAGCCAGATAATTAAACAGTGCCACATGAAAGTATTCCATGTGTCAAAGAAGGGCATCAATGCTCTGTTGAATCACCATAAAGCTTGCACTGTACCTGTTGCTGGAACCAGTCAAACTGTGCCTCGGACATATCGGAAGGCCAAGCGTTCCTCCGATGTTGTCCGGAAAGTGAGATCCTTGGTGCGGTGTGAAAACCTTGCAACGCAAGGAGTGATTGCACAGGCAGTGCAATGTTTCCCTGCAACTGTAAATCGCATCATAGTCCAAGATTTACAACTTGTGCGGAAGCGCAAGGCTCAAGTTCATAAGTTGCGTGCCTCACATGTCCAAGAGAGGAAGACCAACAGTCGGAAGCTCTACGAACGCCATCTGGCAGGGGACCGCTGGAAGTATGTGGTGTCCCTGGATGAAGCATGGGTTTATCTGTCGAGATGTGGTAAAAAAAAGGGTCATCTACTATCGTATACGTGATGCAAGAGGTCGATCTGAGTGGATACGTGAATGTGCTGAAAGTTTTCCACGTGGGTTCATGGTTGTTGGTGGTTACTGCCATAACGGCAAACTCCACTGCGCAGAGTGGAAAAAAAGGCTAAAATAAATGCAGCCTATTACCAGACGAATATCTTGGAGCCACTTTACAGACATGATATTCTTTCTCTCCATGGCAGCGACACATCTCGTGTTGTCATCTACCAGGACAAGTCTTCAAATCATACGGCAAAGTCCACGCAGGCATACATGGATCGGATGGCACGTGAAACAGGCATTCATGCAATCCTCTTTACAGACATCCCTGTGAAATCCCCCGAACCATTTCCATGGATTTTTGTGGGTTTCCGTTGTTGAAACGAGCCTTGGGAAGCAGACGGCCCCGCACAATTGAGGGTCTTTGGAAAGCTTGTCAGGAGGAATATGATCGTTTGGACCAATGTGTTCTTCAACGCAGTCTCCTTCAATGGAAACTCCGCTGCAGGGCCATTGCTGCAAGACAGGGGTATCACGTGGAGCACCACCGCTCGTAGCGTCATGGTTTTCCTTAAGGTGAGGTGGGTTCTAACTTTGTTACCATGGACATGAAACGACCTTCTGTAAATACCAATGGAAAATATCGAGAGTTATGAGTTGCAGTCATTTCCTCCAAACAGGAGGACATTTGCTTAACTCAATGAATCGAATAAGGAAATTCAATTTAATATTACAGTAGGTGATGGTTTTATTCATTCACATAGATCGGATCTGTATATAGAATTTGATATTGTAAAAAAATAATAGTGAATAATATCCAGTTACTGCCAATGTAAAACTTATAGATAATTTTGCTCCATTTTTATTCTCACCAATTGAAATCAGAAAGCATAGTACAGTCATTGACAGAATTGATTATCCGGGAATTACATACACTACAGTGGGGACTGGAACAAAAATCATAACAAAAGTCACATAGTACTGTTCCCCATGATTTTGCTATTTGGCTTTTTTCTCTGATTATAAAGAAATTATGTGGAAAGGTGGATTAAGTATTATATTTCGCAGATCACCCAATGATCATAATTCAATAATGAGATACAAAACTCTGAATCCAAATGGAACAGCCAATGATGGTAGTTTACCCGAAGCTGCAAAATGTGTGATTCAGTCAATGGAGTTATGCCTAAAGTTGAATATGAATCAAATTATGCTCTCAAATACAAAGCCAACATTTTGAAAAATCTTCAAATTCCGATACAATTTTATACATATCAATGTATACAGAAGCCAGTAGAGGGTAGATTATTTGAATTCGATATTACTAATCAGTTTCAATCTTTACAATATGATATGCCTGAATTTGTAGCTGTATTGTTTCAGACAGGGAGAGATGACAATGAGGAAAAAGATAGTAGCCAGTTTGATAATTGTAAAATTAAAAATATATATCTGAAAAATGGTTGAAATGAGATATTCCCAAGTGAAAATTACAATTTAAACATTACAGATCAAGATTATTTGAAATTATATGAAGCTTATAGTGCATCTAAAAGGGTAACTGAAGGAAATCCAGACGAGTTTATAATTCACAGACAAATGTTTTTTTAAATGCATCAAAAGGAAGATTGGTAGTTATTAATGATCGAACAAATATTAAATTAAGATGTGAGTTTCATGAAACTTTACCCGAAAATACCATACGCAATGCAATTTTAATTATATAGAAATCATACATATATGATGTAAACAATGAAAGATTGAGAGAACAATTTTAATTTTTATACTATTTAATACTAATATATATTTTTAATAGATAAATAACAATTTTAATACTATTTTCTATTTATTACTATTTAATACAATATAATCAAAATAGAACAATTTTAATACTATTTTAAAAAATAATTTTTAATTCATGAACATTTATCACATAATTTGTTTGGAAGAGTGTGTTAGAGAAAGTTGAAAGGATGAAGAAATCGAATGAAGAAAAAAGAAGTATGAAGAAGGAAGAAAGAAGAGAAAAGAAGAAGACCAGAGGAGGAGGTATTCACCCATAACCAGAAAGGCAGGAGGGGTGGGGGAGTGGTGAGCAGGTGGTTCTTAGACTCTTGCCGATCTTGACCTGCCAATCACCTGTCAGTGTAGTAGACCCATTAGTCAACAACTGTCAGGAGGTGATATGTTTAATTCCTTTGTAGAAATCTTCCTAGATAAGGACTGTCAACTTGATTTGTTGTTGTGTGGCTTGTGACCCTGCTATGTGTATGTAATCTTTCTGTGTGTAGTTTATTTCATCATTTTAGTTTAGTTCTTCGTCTGAGGAAGACCCTGATACAGGGTCGAAACGTTACGTGTTAAGTGTTTTTACCTTAATAAACTGCCTTGGTCAGCAACTTATTGGTTTCAATAATTTGTTTGTAATATGGAGTCCATATTCTCTAGTATGGACATTGCAATTTAATATTTGCAATTTATTATCATTGCTATCAAGGGCTATTTTGTTTCTAAATATTGTATGCACGCCATTCAATTTGCTAGTCAGATAATATGCATTCATCTCTTTTGTTTTCTTTTTAAATAAACAATCTCAAAATCTTACATTTGTAAATTTTCTTGTACATGCTCGACTTACACTCTTAACTTTTTTAAATTTTTTCTTCGCCATCAATATTTACCAATATTTTTTGTTCTCAGATCAGCAAATTCTGTTATTACAGACCCTGCTGCCCCATCTTTCATTTTCCCAGGGATCATGTGGTTTTCGAGTTTGTGTAATCGATATTGTTCTGGATAATTACTAAAATTAAAATATTCTTTCATAGAAAACAAATCACTGTAAAAATCAGGTGTTTCTATTTCATATATAAAACTACCAGTATCCATGTATGCTATTTCAATTTTATCTTTGTATCTAGGTTTCATAATATCGTAATTACATTTATACATTTCTAATTTAGCCAATTCAAGAACTGCAACACCCACAGCTATTGGCATATTACACTTTACATTAGTATTTCTTCTTTCAATAAGAGTTAGATTGTTATCGAGGATTTCTGTAAAACTCTCGAATCTAGGATCAGCAACCAGTTTTAGAATTATTTTTGAATAAGATGCAAAATTACATATTACTCGCTTCCTTTTGTCTGTTAAAAATTTTCCATATATTGAATTATCCATTAATTTATAAAGATTTTGTTCAACTTTTGAATTTATTTGTATTCGATTATCCATATTTTTTTCAATATAAGATTTTAACCATATTTTTGTTTAAATTTTAACTTTGGACTTTGGTAAGTTTCAAACCTTGCTTCAAGTAATTATGCAACAATCGATAGTGACCATGTTGATCATTTTTATTTTCAAAACATAACACCAATTTTGTTTCCTCTGTACCTGGGACCTTCTGAGAAACTGGTGCCATAGCTAATCCGTGGTGATCGTCATGGAGATCAGATGGATATTCCAAATCAACTTTCAAGAAACAACCCTCTGGATGATCTTCAGACCAATTTAAGAAATCCCTGTCTTCAAGTTCTTTCTCGCTCATCAATTCGTAATTACCGATTGGGAGTGATTGAGTCATCACATAACCATATAAGTTATTCATATGGATGTAAAATATGTATTTAGATGCTTGACAACGATTGTAGCTAGATAAATATATATTGTTAGCTTAAGCACATATTAAAGAGCATTCGACTATACCACCACGTTTAGCAAATTCAAGAAACATGAGCTGTTCGATATCATCAATAAGACAAATTTCAACTTTTGTATTTAAAAGCATAGCCTGCCAGGATAAACCGGGTGTTGTGTACATAAATACAGGATCCAAGTTGTATTTCTTAAAACAACGATCTCGAAAATTTTCAAACGCATCAGCCAACTGGAGAGTATCTAAATTCTAATATTTGTCATTATGATCCCCCATTGTTTTGCAATATAGTGTTTTCCAGATTCTCTGTCCATATTGATAATCTTCCTCACTACATTCTTCTTTTTGAAGTTTGTTATAAAATTTATCTCTGGATGGTAACTGTCTTTCATTAAATTTTTCTAAATTATCTATGTAATCAGATTGGAAGACCGCTTTTCTTTTCAGCAATTCTATTTTATCCTATCTATCTATCCAGGAATCTAAGAATATTTTTTTTTAACATTTTCTAATTTGATAGTTTTCTCTATGGCAATATATTTATCTTTACTGCGTGGTATAATATTAATATTCTCTGCATCATATCCCAATTCTTTGATAAATAAATGTACATCAAAATTTTGTAAATTGAGAATGAATAGGAATGAAGTTAGGTTTTTGTATTTGCAAATTACATGAATTACAAATTGTATGGATATATTGTCCATTAAGATGGTTGTGGTGTTTATTTTTTTCAGTATCAGAAATAAAATATATATAACAGTATTTATAAGGCCGCGGTGGCTCAGTCGGTAACGCGTCTGACTACCATGCTAAAGGTCCCGGGCTCGATCCCCGGCCGGTTCAAATCCGGGAACTTTTCTAACGGTGGAAGCGGCCCCGGCGCCCACACAGCGTCGAATAACATGGGTACCTGGGGGAAACCCTGAGGGGTAAAGGCGGTCAGGGGCGTGATGCTGATCACATCACCCCCACTCACGACCGGATCAAGAAAGTGTGGAGCGTTACCCCCACACCCCCTATACGCCTTCATGGCGTGGTGCTATGCACAGGGGAGCACTTTACCTTTTTTTACCTTTTTTTACAGTATTTACAACTTAAACTATTATCATGTTCCTGTTGTTGTTCTGGTGTAAAATAGTTTATTAGTTTTTTTATATCAGGTAAAATTGGAGCAAGAATTTTAACCCACTCTCGAAGTGTTTGAATACATTTTTGGGCTGCATCTTCACCTTTATAAATATGAGGGGTGGACTGTTTCCTTCATATGTGTTTGTCTGTTTTAGTGCAAAACTACATGCTTTATGTTTAGCTGTATGTGTTGTACTTGGTGCATACGAATCTGGGATACATGTTGGTATTGGTTCTTGTATTGTTTCGAAATCTGAATAAATTACAAATGGATGTCGTACCAATGATTTATAATTAATAAATTTTATACTTTTGGATGAAAAATCATAAGTCCCAGGAGGGTAGAGAGAACTATTTTTAATATGTTCCTCTAATTTCTCTTCTCATTTTTTCTCACCCCTTCCACCAAATTTTGACAAGCATCGATCACATATTGCTATTCCAGCTGTGTGTGATGTTTTTTTGTTTTCTCACCAATCGTGGTAGATTCTGTTTGAGACAATAATGTTTTTTACTTCCTTTTGTACCACGGGAACTGAAAATGATATGCATAGCTACTGTCTATGCTAGATATAAGGTACATATTTTCCCGGTTGAGCTAAGGAAGATTGACTCTATTTTAGTCTCGATTGTATTGTAGCGTTCAGTAAGGCTTATTCGAAATTTTCTAATTCTATGAAGAAAGAAATTAAATCACTAAATAATAGGTAAATATGTGTATCAACGCAAATGCTTCAATGCAATTATTTCAATTCTGATAAATTATGAAATATTATACATAACGGAAATACTATGATCATTTACTATTACCCGAAAGATATCCTATTTATGTTCATTCTTGTACATCTAGTTCTGGGTCAGTTCTACTTATGTATTGGATATCCAGAAATGGATGTATTTTAGATATTCAATTTTAAGCAAGATCTGGATATGTTTCGGATATCGAGAATTCGGTTGTGTTTTGGATACCTAGAATTGGATGTGTTTTGGATATTCTGTTTTGCACAAGATCTTGATATGTTTTGGATATCCAAAATTGGATACCCCGTTTTGGACATGATCTAGAGACGTATTGTATATTTGTAATTGGACAATATTTCTGACTGCTAGTTCCATATACGTTATGTTATATATTAAATATCTAGAATGGGTTGAATTTGAGATATCCAGTTCTGTAAATACAGAAATGGGCATTTTTTATTCATTTTAATTTTGTATACTTGGAGGGCCCACCGAGATAGGAAAATATGCAAGGTTGCTGATCTATACATTTTGTATTTTCGACATTACAGTGTTGCGATTATGAACATTTCTCTAATATGTTGTTTACTATAAATTGCAATATTTCGGAAATCAGGGTACCTCTAGGAGTGAATCGGACTGCGTTGGAAAGGTCATGAAAAAGCTCCTTCACACAAGATATTACATATCTATATCAGGGTAAATTAAGAATTGAAGGAGGTGTAAAGAAAGTTCTGAAAGCTTTTTTCTTAAAAAAATTGGTCTTTTAATTCTTTTTCAAAGAACTATATGTCATACATACACTATTACTCAATAACTACAAAATTTGAAAGTGGGACGCAAATGGGGTCCAGAGTTATGTTGCATTGAGGGTAGGATAGAGTAGGTTAAGTATTGCATTATATCATATTTGGATAGACAAATTTCTAATATTCAAAAGTAAAAGTCTAACAGAAATGAAATACAATTGTTTGAATTAACTAGTTTAAATTTGCAGTTGTTAAAAATACAGGTTGATTCAAAGTCCACTCCCATTGGTTACTCCGTTATTAGTGCAGATAGCGAAAAATAAAGACGGGTAAGTTGTTGGAAATAGGTTAATTTCAACCTGAAATGCAAGAAGTTTCAACGTATCGTGCACCGTTTAAGTTGTACACTGATACGAGCCTCATTGGTACCCTAAAATGTCACATGCTTGGCCCTGAACACTGAATACGTCTTGGGTAGTAGATGAAGTCCTTTGTGTTCAAAACAGACTCTAGGTAAGAACCATCGCTAGATTCTGGATCACTTGTCCTCATAACATCATAGAGTATATTATTCTCATCTCATATGATGATCAACAGTTGAAGAGGATGAAGCACTTCAGTCGCAACCTTTCAGATTGGAAAAAATGCCTTCGTTGTTACTACAAACGCTGGATTTTGTACTTTTGGGGTCACTATAAAGATGGGAAGAATCCGGAGTATTGTTTTAAATCGATGTACATTATCTAGTGCATGCTACACACTGTTTTTAAATTTTTCAACGGAATAAGTGCCTTGATTAATACTACCAAGAGAAGGTAGGTTGAACGTTTCACAACAGAAAGAAGTTGAACCTGATTTTATTTCCTCACTCACTTTTCTATTGACAGCTTCTAAATTATCATGAGTGTGTTTTCTTTCTTGTCTATATAAGAAAGCAAATTTATCTCTTCGCTTGCTTTTAATAATCCATCAAAATTACGCTTATACACCTTCTATATTCTGTAAACTTATAGAGTACGTTTCTCTACAATTACACGTGGTGTTTTACAGGAAGAAATCGAGCAGAACAATGTGTATGCAGGTTACAAAATCAGAATGAACTTCTTTCTAATTAATATATTTCTCATTAGGAGATGGTCATGGCCGGATGCTAATTTCATTATTTACAAGTACGGCTGTTTTCGGTCGATAATTACAATCATGATACGTAAATGAAATATAGTTACAACAACAATTAACAGTGGTGTCTCTTTCCGGGAAAATAAGCGTTTAAGCGTGGTTGGCATTTGAGATTGCAATTAAAATTTGTAAGTTAGTTTCATGGAATGAAAAAAAGTCGAAAACGGTGCGGATGCCTAAGTGCAATGTGTATTAAAAAAAATGACCCTTCAGACGCACATGCACAAATTATATAGAAACTTTGCAAGATATTATGTAACTCATGCAGACTAAAAAAAAAGTACATTTTGAAGAAAAGTCACTCGTCAATATTCCGTGAATTCCAACGCCAACTGAAATTTGAAATGATCCAAATTTAGCGACTTGTCATTAAGGTTGGCAATTACGTAGCGTGAAAGGGAGACCCATATCCAGAGCAGAGGACCTTTGAGTATGCTGTAATCTGGTGTCAAATGTGAAAAATTTGTTGCGGTTCGCACCGCGAAGTGAACAAGTTTGGGTTGTATTGCCCAAGAGACTCTTATCTGTCAATTTTTTGCAAAACGCATAGCAATTATGTTCAACGCAATCGATGAACAACGATTGAGCCAGTGTCACCAGCTACCTAGATAAGTTATCACGTCAAGTAAATTGCGTGTATACATTCGAACTTCAAACAAGGTGTTTTTGCAAATAAATATGCGTGTCCGCCTCTAAGGTATTGGTAGTGTAAAATATATTTCATACATTTTCTCATACTCTTGCGCACATTATCAGAAGACTCGCCTGACAATTAGATAATTTAAGTGTGTACTTACCCCTAAACTTAGTGAGAAACAACAAAGAACGCAGTTAAGCCATTAGCGATAATTTTGGCTGGATCTTTGCGTCAGTACCAAACACACAAGTTTGCTGCCTGAGTTTAAACGTTGCCGGCGTGAAGAGAAAAGAGGAGTGAGTCGTCATTTCTCTTTGGAATTGGATGCCACCTGGACATTGTTCTCACCCCTTTCTCCATTTGAGGGACAATCATACAGAGGGCTTTTATTCTTGCAACAGTGTATACCAACTCGCAGAATAGAAGAGACCTAAAGTTTACAGCAACATTTTAAAGAACACTGTGCATTCACGTTGGAACCAGGAAATACTGTGATGGATGATCTTTGTACGCCGTTTTTTTCTGTCTTTATCATTTCAATTTGCGAATGGAGACTAATTACAATATCCATTGGGACCTTAACCACTGTGCAATTTGTCCCCATCTCGGATCGATCTGGTGACCCATTGATTACTTGGCAACTCGGACTCAATTGCCTTGTTCCCTTAATTATAACATCATTGCAATAAGCACCTTGGCTATTCTCCTTATGCACTGAGCCTACTCGGTTCTGAGTCTACACTTTCAAAAGATTGAATCCCATCTTATTTATTTACTTAAATTCATTTTTTGCGTAATAAGATTAACATTTACCAGATATATACTCGGTATTGGGAACCCGATCATTAAGCAATTTGACTCCATTTAAAATAGAACCCATGACATATGTATTCCATTTTCATTAATGGTTTTAGTAAATGTTGTAAATTCATAATGACCTTGCTTTGACATCATCCAGTTTGTCGTACATTATTTTTATTATGGATACAATCATCACTTTTCTGCCTCTAATTTTAAAATTATAATCATCCATGATGAATTGGCACTCTACTGTGGATAGCGACATTCAGGATATCAATTATATTAAAAATACAATTTTATTCACTCAATAAAAATCTAAAAATGTTATAGTGAACTTCTGGAGGAAGGTCAGTTATACAGTGAGATTAATTACTTTTCTTCTTGTGTGCTTAATACGTAAGGAAATGTCCTACAGTACAGGACATCCGACAGTACCGTGCAAAGCAGTTCTCCCTTCCGACGCTAGAGAGCAACAGTTGCAAGGTACCAGTGCTACGTGTGTGTGTGTGTGTCAATGTTCAACAAAAGTTTGGGCACGCAAGCCAGTGTACAGTATTGTGGGACAATGGAATTGTTGAATTAGTTCGTAGGATAAGTACGTGTGAAAGTTATTTTCACGATCATATTCCTGGAGTTTGATATAAGCAGTAGATACAATTTTGTACTTGTAGTAGTGGAAACCTATTGGTTCTACGCCACCCTTGTAGGTATGGCTAATATTTAACCTCAGTTGTGACATATTTTGATGATTTTGATGATTTTTTATGGATTTTATTGCGTTCGACGATGTTCTAGCCCTATTTTTTGCTCAATCTAATTTTTGGAGCCTCACCTTTGTTTGTATGCCATGATCTTACGTGATATAACTTAACCTATTCACTTTTTTACAGCCTTTTACGGGTTAAAATAACCTACAAAGTGTAAAAAATGGTTGTTTCTATGTTATCCTTGTAGGTGGGCCTAGTATTTAACCTCAAGTTGTGACATATTTTGATGATTTAGATGTATTTTTTGTTGATTTGATAGCATTTGATAATGTTCTAGCCCTATTTTTTGCTCAATCTTATTTTGGGGCCTTATTTTTGTAGGTGGGGCCCTCAACGTAAACGCCTACGATGTATTTGGGGGTCTTACTTTTTTGTAGGTGGGGGCCCTCAGCGTAAACGGCTACGATGTATTTTTTATGTTGTATGAGCCCCCCATTTTCACGATGTATGTCGTGGCATAAATTTCAATGCCCACTACTTTTGAAGGGGCCACAGTGAGGGCTCGCAGTGTTGTCAACTTACTCCACAAAAATTTCACTATATGATATTTCACAGGCGAAGCTAACCTATAAATAGGAGTTGGCACTACTCAGTATTGCCATAAATTTCTATAGTATAGTGATTTTTTTTCATGTGTGAAAAATGTTTGGATCTAAGGTCAGTGTAATTTTTATAGAATTATCCAATTTTTTTCTTGTATCTAAAACTGTTCAGTAACTCTTTCATTCTTGACATCATACACAAAAGTTTTCTCTGCAATAAGAATAACGCTGCATAGAGTATCGGCAGGCAAGACGTCATGGAACTCGCACACAATTTTGATGTTGGTACGATCGTTAACAACCACCCGCTTTCTCTTCGATGTGTTAACGACGAACATTGGTCTGCGAGCTATGAACTCATAGGGGTCGTAGAACACGTCCACATTACCGGAAGTCACTCTCTTGTAAGCTGTCTATGCCAGTTTCATGTAGTCGTTGTTTGCAATGTTCAGGTTGTAGTTCTCACGCGGGAATATATCGTTCCTGCTACTTTTGAGGTAGATGTTCTTGATCTTGTAGTTGTCGAACTGAGTCGAATATTTTTCTTGGTTGTTGTCCTCCCCTTTCTAGAAGAGCACGACCACAAACTCTGGCATATCGTACCGGATGCTGTTAAACTGTGTGGTCACGTCAAATTCAAAATGGTTGCCGGAAGCAGGTTTCTGCACGAACTGGTAACCGTAAAATTGGATGGGTATTTGGGGTTTCTTCAAAATCTCTGCTTTGTACTTGAGAGCGTAGTTAGTTTCGTATTCCACTACGGGCATGAGCAGCTCCATGGACTGGATGATGTACTTGGCAGGATCGGGTAGTGTGTTGGGAAGTGCTGAACTATCTGCACTCAAGGTGCTGTAACGCATCAGCGCATCGTTGTCGTTGGCGCTTCTGCGAAAAGTGACGCGCAAACCACACTTCCACATAATCTCTGTGTAGTCGGAGAAGCCAGGAAGCAGTCGCATGGGAAACACTACTGTGTGACTTTGATTTTTGATTTTTGTACCTTCTTCGAATCCCTCTGCCTGGTAGTATGCTGCATCGGTCTTGGAGAGTTTCAATGTTCCTACAGCTGTAGAGGTAAAGAGGTAATCACGGGGTAGTCAACCCTATCGATGACGGTGACATGCTTTCTAACTTCCACCTGCGAGAACAGGTAAGGCACAAAATTATCAAGAAGTCTTAAATTTGCATTAGCAAGGAATGCTTCGCCGTTGTCTCTCTTCACAACATCAAACTTGATATACAAATTAGCTCTGTGAGGGTGAATGAACCCATCCCCGACGTCCACGTCGTATTCTATCTCTCGATTCGCTTCATTGAGGTGGCAAACGTGCGACGATTGGGTGGGAAGGACTGCAACTCGTAACTTTCGATTTGCTCCATGATGGTTATTTATTATATGTTAATCTCCACGACGGCAGTGGTCGTGGCTCCTGCAAAATCAACCACTTCTCCCTTCTCGTTGGTAATTGCCAATTCTATGTTGTCTATGCGATTACGAGATACAGGAAAGTTTAATGGTGGGGAGGGTGTGTAGATAATTGGCTCCATGAACTCAGAGTTTGGTTTGAACGTAGCGATAATACCTGTCTGCTTGTGACTTCCTGGGATGCCGTCCGAGGATTTGGTGATTATACCTTCTGCCACATTGCAATGTATGTTCACAGTCTCGATGGCTAGAAATGTAGGAATGTTAGCACCGATGTGCTTGATGCCAGGTTCGAGCTTTGTTTTGTTCTCGAATTCCAAAAGCTCTCCGATGGTACCCAGGTCTACGGTTTCCGTGGCCGACACCAGTTCCACCCTGTGAGTTACAGAATTTTGGGACAGCAGTACACTTCTTGGCAATTCAGTTTGCAAGGTAGACAGATTGTACTGGCCAAGGGTGATGCTGATTTTTCCTCTGCCAATTTTGATGGTAGTGTTGTGTACCGTCACATTAGGTATCAGGTACATGCTGTAGAATGCATGAAGAGCAATACATTTAGGATAGATGGTATCGTCATGCAATGTGAGTTTCAGAAGTGAAGTCTCGCTTGTGATAGGGAATACTCCCATAATGCTTCAGGTGCCACAATGCTTTCTTGAAATCCTCGTTTTTTGGGTTATTTAATTGCGAGAGGAAGATAAGCATGGAAACACAGAGATGGCCACAACTCACATCGCTGAAACCCTGGATGCGTTCGTCATTGTAGTAGAGGCTGACAAGACTGAGATACTTTACCAACCCAGCAGGTGGCATGCCTCCGAATGCATCGAAAACAAATGCTTTGTTGTTGTTGGCTTTGAGGTGGATTTTCGTAACTGTCTAGGTTAACCACGCCACACTCTTTTTTCTTCTCAACAGAGGGAAGAGAATCAGACATGAAAACGCCCCTGAAGTGATTGACCCCCAACGATTCGATCAAAGATTCAATATCGAATTTGGACACGGGCTCTTCTTTTTTAAAACTTTTTCAAAGTTTCGAGGTTGTTCTTTCGCTTTTTGGTCAGCCTTTCCCCTTCTCCATAGCCAGGTTGTGGCGTTTCTGCTCTTCTAACTAGGAACTTGTTCTTTTTTGCATCGATGACGGTCTTGGCAATGGCGTCACTGCCTCCTGCCAATCTGACTACAGCACCCAATGCTGCCAAGATAGCCGGGATGCTGAATATGAAACCTCCAGTCTTCTGCTGCTTTCGCGAACCTTGTAATCTCCTCAACTGAGAAATGCTGAGCTGCAATTTCATTCCATGACCTTTTGCCAAGCAGGAATGTTTCTTCTCGAGCTGCTTTTTGGTGAGCATTCCATCTAACGATCCGAGAGACTTGAGGTTTGCGTAGGGTATTTGGTAAACGACACCTTTGGGCTTCATGGTGATAGTATGTTATTTAAATATCGTGAGAGGGTAAGAAAAAATCTGTGCTTTGCATAATGCAATGAAGTGATGGTAGGTTGGTTATACAAGTTGCTATTCTTTCACAAGGGTTTATTTTGTTACAATCCCCATCCTAATTTTGGTTTTGTGTTCATGGCGACGGTCGTACCCAATGCAGCAACCCGTTCACCTATCGAGGCGTCTCTGCTGACGATTCTCCCGAAAGCCGCATGCTCCAACTTTCTGTCAGCATCATGCGTCAAGATCGGTGTGAGCATTGTAGGCAATGTCGTGGTCCTTGCATGCTGCGTCCAGTGGGTTCACTCCCTTGTCTCCTCTTTCCAGTCGCTCTTCGAGTTTCGTACCCGGACCGCAGTACTGGTAACCTGGCAGGTGCATCTCTTAGGGTAGCTTGTTGATAATATCGTTCAGCAAACCTCGACCCTCGGCTACATTCCAGAATTTGGGAGGTAGGGTGTTGATGATTTTAATAAGGTAACCTATACCTTTGTTGTCGTTGACAATGAAGTTGGCAAGCTTGGTGCTAACATGTCCACGATGCCCACCTCCTCGTTGTGGAAGTTGCGATTGCCTGCATTTACTTCGCTTGCGATAACCAGCAATCCATCTACAAGCTTCCTCACGTCGTCTACCCAAACAAACTCCTTGGGCAAGGTGTTGTAGAGTGTGACACCACTGCCAGTCTTGAGCTGGGTCCATATTGGCTTGATGAGGTTCCTGTACTTTTCGCCGATGCTAGATTTCACGCGATTCTGTGTTGCATCGTTGTTTTGGTACAGTGCGTCCGCCATGATCAAAATTTCTGTGTAACTTTGGTAATCCTTGTCTGTATAATCTTTAGGTTGCTTCTTAGTGATAAGTTCCCACAGTCCCACAGTGCCAGTATAAGTAGTCCAGCTGATCTTCTCGCCCAAATTAACTTTTATATCGTCGCTCTCGAACGTGACTTTTGACTTTCCAATCTTCCAAACCACACCCTCGTTATGTTCCATGGTCGGGTACAATCCGAATACCTCGTATTTTTCGAATTTTCCGGTGCTTAGGCAATCCCTCGCCAACGGAGCCAGCTCGACTAGCTTGACTACTGCCTAGGGCCTGACGTCTCGGAGCCCGAGTTTGCCCAAGCTCGTTGATTAACTCTTTGTTTTGCTCTGTGACATCTTTGATTTCTTTACCAAGTCCACTGATGGCATCGATGATAGGTTGGTCCTGGCGCTTTTTCTCTTCGTAAATTTCACGATTCTCGGATTTCCAACCCTTAAACCGTTTTGCTACATAACTACGCAGCTTCAAGTTGTCGTCTGCAAGTTTGCGTTTCATTTTGTTTGTATGTATTTATTTATAATAAGTCAAGACGTTTCTCGTAACGTTGCGACGTTTAGAAAATTATTATTTTTGTGTCTGTATTTTCCGTTATTGGGTTTCCTCGTCATGTCTATTGTGAAAATTCGAAATCATCTTGGTTCCAGCATGAAGAGCAAAATTTGGAAAACTGATTGTAGTTTATGTCCCCACCTACATAATCATCGTAAGCGTGTTTTAAATTGGTGTAGTCTTGATGAAACAAAGAAATAAAATTCGCATTGTCTCGGAGCAGATGCTTGGGGATTTTATAAAAAGTCTGAGCAAGATAGAAGCAGTCCATGCCTCTGTGCCGACCCTGAGTAAAAATATTGCGAATTTCGTTATTGTTCTCAAGGATCACATCGTCAAAAACCACCACCGAATTTTCGAGACAGCAGTCTAGTGGTATCACTTCAGAAGTAAATATAGCTATGCCTAGTCTATTGTACAGTTTCGACAGCTGGCGATACTTCGGTTGCTCCAAACTTTTGGAGAAAACATACAGGTGCCTGTTCTTCCAGTTTAACCAGTTGGATGCAAGAAGAAAATTATCAATAAGTAACGTTATTTTTCCACATCCAGAAGGTCCAGCAATAAGACTGCGAATGTTGTCGGGTAGAAGCTCGCAATTTTTCCTATCCTGACGTTCCGATGGAAAATCTGGCAGTTGCCGTACCACATCCCAAGCACCCGTTACACAATCACCTCGTTTGCGTCTATCCAACATTTTCCCTCGAGTCCCAGCGATTTCACCAACAGTTTGTCACCTTTTCTACTTAATACTTTTTCAATAAGATACGTGTCTGGGTATTTTATTTTAAAAGTTCCTCTTCGTAAAATCTTCCTTTCAGTTTTTCCTCGCGATTAACTTTTATTATATACGTGTGTCGGTTTCCGGGTAAGACTCTAACTACGGTGAAAAGTTCCGTACTCCAATTTTTAGTGAAGCTTTTTTCAAACGCACGCTTAAATTAGTGATTATCAACTGATCTCCAATTTTGTATTTCGGTTTCTTGCTTTTAAGTTTGTACTTTTTACAATAAACAGTAGAAATTAAACGCTGCTCGTCAGATTTGTTGACGTCAGCTGGTTTCATGTTTATCGCGCGATGCAAACTGAGTGTGATTATAGCTGTCAACAAGTTCCGGAAGCATTGAAGCGTGAATCGTTTCCACGTGCGTGTTTTGAGAGTTCGGTTGAAACATTCCACTATGCTGGCTTTGATGTGACTAAAGGTGGAGTAATGTTGAATATTTTGTTTTTGAATAAATTGCCGAAAGACATAGTTGTAGAATTCTTTTCCGTTGTCTGTTTGAAGAAATCGAGGTTGCCTGCCACTTTCATCGAAAATAGTTTTGAATGCTTCCACTACACAGATTCCTGTTTTTGCCTTGAGGGGTAATGCGCACGCAAATTTTGAAAATGTGTCTATAACGGTGAGAAGATACTTGTATCCCTTGTTGATTTTATGTAATTTCTTTAAGTTGTCACTGCTCATTTCCACAAGGTCAGCTTGCACAGGTCGTCTATGCTTTTGGTTACTACCGCTTATCGTTTATAATTTCATCGTGGAGGTTTGTGCAGCTCGTTCACAATAGCCTGCCTAGACATTGCGCGAAAATAAAAATATAGCTTGGATGGGATTTTTGGCTGCAGACAATGCCGGGTTTTCTATGTACAGTTTGTTTCCAATTCCTTTGTCAATAATTTGAGTGGCATCTTCGGCTTATTCAGTCTCGCGAGTTTCGGTGTGGGTGAAATGACGAACTCCACTCCTCTTATCGTCACGGTCATGGTTGGGTAGTGGGTTGCGTGAGGCAAAGACCAGTGGGAGCGCAAGGAAAAATTGGTGATAGGCTTTTGCAGGAGTCAACATGTAGAGTTTGGAACCTGGATTGAAGGGCGAGGAAAACTATATGTTTGGAATGCTTTACAGTTCGATGAGAACAGTGGACTTGAGATTGTCGATGCTGGCGTTCAGGGTGTTCACGTTGGTTCGAACCTCACTCGCAACATCCTTCAATCTACCGTTCACCGATTCGAGGTGTTCCTCGATAGCATGAACAACAGTGTCATAGTCAGGCTTGATCTTCACATCGACAATTAGTCTCTTGAATTATTCGTTTAACTAATATAGTTGGGTGCTGAAATTTCCTATGGCCGATTACTGGCTTGCCTCGATACTACCAATTTGCTCTTTCCCGCTGGCAATTATCTGCTGTAGACTTCCCACAAGTGTCAACTTGGAGCTCTGTATTGCCAGGTCGTGGACCTGGGTTTTAATTTCCGCAAACAATTCATGTAGCTCGCTGATGTTATGGTTGGTGGGTAAGGTTGCAACATACTCCCGAAGCAATTCAATTTCGGTTTGGATGTTTATGATGTTGTCGGGTTTGAGTATTCGGTTGAGAGCCCTCTTCACGCTTTTCAATTAATGCGAGGTAGGCAGGGTGGTCACTTTGCTTTGGAGCGACTGGAAAGCTTTTTTCAACTCGGAGGCAGCAGCAGAAGCACGTATGCCTTCTTGTAATTGTGTTATGTTGTCCTGGGTGAGGGTGGATTGTTGCAAAGTTTCCAACTTAGTCTGTATGTCGTCGATGAAGTGATGAAAACTCGGATTCAGTATTTAGATTTTCAAGCTTGGAAATCTGCTGTTAGACGCTGGCCAGAGTATCACTGATGCCAGGCAGTTTGGATTCCAGTGCTTCGTGTACGTTTGCTAGATCATTTCTAATGACAGCAAGAGCATCCTCAATATTGGCTATGGTGCCTTGCAGCTTCCCGAAATCTTCGTACGTCTCAAGTTGGAGTTTGATGTTGGCCACACTACGGGCAATGGCATTCAGCTTGCTGGACGAAGGGAGATTGTCAATAAAATCCTTTAGCGTTTGGAGTTTAGTTTTAAATTCGTTGATGGCTGCATGCAAAGCGTCCGTTTGAAGCTCAGCCTTGATGCTTTCCAACGTGGGAACGATTGAAACTGTTCGTGCAATTTGGCAATACTTGCATTCACGCGATCGTAGTCATCTTGAATTTTTATACTCTGGATAATGTTTTGCAGTTCAGTCTGGATGGTGCAAGTTTGATCTTGCAAGTGTCGCTTCAGCTGTTCCACGTCAGAAGTTTGCGCTTGCTGCAGCTTCACAAGTTCGTTTTGGAGCTTGCCTACACTCAGTGCCAGGTTCTCGAGGCTGTCTATTTACACGAGGTCGGTATATTTTTGTAGCAGCAATTTAAGCTCGGCGTCGTTCTTAAGTACGGGGTCCAGGCACTGAGACTGCAGGCTGGCTACCTCGGTCTGGAGGCTAGAGTTGAGAGTGGACTGCAGAGCTTGCAGGTCGCTTCGCAGCTTCTTCACCCTGACGTCAAGCAAGAGTAGCTCGTCGCCGTGATCATCGCGCTTGATGTGACCAAAGATGTCATTAGGCATTGTTGCTATGGTTATTTATTATAGGGTAGGTGATTTTCATTTCTATAAAAAGATGGATGAGTTTTCGTAGTCATCCAAGAGCTCCACGTACAGGCGATCGCCAGCAGACACATCGTACGTTGTAGTCGCAAAAATCCTATCATGGTTGATGCGACAGATGTTCTTGCCAGAGGAAACCTTGGCCTCCCCTTTGTTCTCGTGATTTACGTTGAACTGAAGTTTGCCAGAGATGGGGAACTGGTTGTTGTTGAATACATAGAAAGTTTTGCCCACGTCATCGTCGTACTGGGTCAGAGTAGTGCTAGTGGGCGGGTTGAGAAACCTCTTGTGAGGAGCTGAAGTGAGGAGCAGTGTTGCCAGCTTTTTACTCGAAAAAATCACCAAGGTTTTTGTTTTTGGGTCTAAACTAACCTAAAGCAAGGAGCTGGCAACGTTGCTTGAGGTATTTTCTCGCAGTGTTGCCAACTCCTCACTCGAAAAAATCACCAAGGTTTTTGTTTTTGGGTCTAACCTAACCTAAAGCAAGGAGCTGGCAACTTTGCGTGAGGCTTGGTTGACAGTGCATAAAGCAAGGTTGCCAACCCGCTGGTACTTTGCCATAGCTTTTTACAAGAAAAGAAAAGAGAAAGGGAAGAGTTAAACAACCGACAGCTTACCCACAGCTTTTTTTGCTCTAACCTAACCTAAAGCAAGGAGCTGGCAACTTTGCTTGTGCAATCAACCCGGTTGACTGCCCTCAAGTAAAAATCAGCGTTGCCAACTCCTCACTCGAAAAAAAATCACCAAGATTTTTGTTTTTGGGTCTAAACTAACCTAAAGCAAGGAGTTGGCAACTTTGCTTGTGCAATCAACCTGGTTAATTTTTCTCAAGTAAAAATCAGCGTTGCCAACTTCTCACTCGAAAATAAATCACCAAGATTTTTGTTTTTGGGTCTAACCTAACCTAAAGCAAGGAGGTGGCAACTTGCTTGAGGCTTGCGTTACAGCGCATAAAGCAATTTTTGCCAACCTGCATATACTAAACAAGGAGAGCCGGCACTGCCGTAAAAGAGAGAGAGAGATGTGTGGACGGCAACGCAGTATGTGTGTGCGTGTGTGCGTATAATATGTAGCATTATTAACTAGAGTGTGTTGGCAATTTACTTACAACTAAAAGAAAATAGAGATGCCAACGTTGGTGTAAGATGAAGAGAGAGAGAGAGAGACCCGTGGCTGGCAACAGTAATGAGCGAATGCGCCATATCGTAATTTTCCAACTCCCGGGGGCCAACGTTTGTATATCGCGACCTTTGTAAACTTTTCTCTCTCTCGGGGGAACGACGTGCCGCGCACACGCACACACACACACACGCACGCACGCGCGCGCGCGTATGTATTGTGACGCAAACAAACAAACAAAATAATAATTGTTGTTTTTAGGATGCCTGGCCCCTATAACCTCGCCAGGGTGCGTGGTGCCCAACCAAAAATGTAAAAGTTTTCTAATGGCTGCGGTTATAGATTACCGCACCTCTGTAGAGTTTCACGTGTTTTTTTTTTTTCCCCCAAACTTCCATGAAACCCTACAGAGGACCTCCGTAATGCATGCAACGCGTACTAACGACTCTAGTGTTATTTGATGTTGTGATATTTTTGGATATAGAGTTTTATTGTGAGATATAGATAAAAATAATTATGTTTATTATTAATATTTTCTTGATGAAGATGGAGAATGTATGTGTATGTGTTACAAATAAAGTTGCATGTTTTTTTTCTAGTGTGTGCGTGTATGTGTTTTTTGATGTTTCGACAGCATCTGAAACGACAAAAAAAGAAATTTTATTGTTAATTTTCACGTGTAAAAACAACAACAAATTTTTTTTTTGTGCAAATTTTCTGATTGTCTCTTGTGCTATAGTGCAAAATGATATTGTAACTGATAACTAATGAAATTGACATTTGTAACTGATCTGAACTAGTGAAATTTGTATTGTGCCATTGTAACTGATTGTGCTAGTACAAAAAATTACTTATTGTGCAAGAAAAGATGTTAAAAACCTGTTAAAACTGCTCTGTGACTCTCTCGTTCTTCACGTCGTAGGCGAAGGACTTCTCTGCAATCAGGATGACACTGCATAGGGTATCCTCGGGCAAGGCATCGTGGAACTCGCAGACGACCTTGATGTTGGTTCGATCGTTGACCACAACCTTTTTTCTTTTAGATGTGTTGATGACGAACATCGGCCTGTGGATTTTGAATTCGCTGGGGGTGTAGTACATGTCCACACTTCCCTCGGTCACGCGTTTGTAAGCTGTATAAGCTTCGTAAAGTTTGAGGTAATCGTTTTTGGCCACGTCGAGGTTGTAATTTTCGCGCGGGAACACTTCGTTGCGTCCATTCTTCAGATAAACGTTCTTGATCTTGCAGTCGTCGAACTTGCTGGAATTTTTTTCCTGATCGTTATTGCGTCCGGTCTGAAAGAGCACTACGACGAAATCTGGCATGTCGAACTGTATGTTGTTGAACTGCGTCGTCACGTCGAATTCCATGTGACTTCCCGACGCCATCTTCTGCACGCACTGGTAACCGTGAAAGTGAATCGGCACCTGCGGATTTTTCAAGATCTCCGCTTTGTACTTGAGGGCGTAGTTTGTTTCGTATTCCACCACCGGCATTCTCAATTCCATGCTCCGGATGACGCACTTGGCTGCTTCGGGTAAAGTGTTGGCTATCGGCGTGGTGCCGTCCGGACCCAAAGTAGCGTATCGCATCAGTGCGTCGTTGTCGTTGGCAGCTCTTCGAAACGTAACGCGCAGTCCTCCCTTCCACATGATCTCCTTGTAGTCCGAGAAGAATCCTGGAAGCAGACGCATGGGAAAGAGCACCGTGTGACTTCTCGTCGATATTTTGGTCCCGGCTTCGAATCCTCCCGCTTGATAGTATGCCGCGTCCGTTTTGGATAATTTCAACGTTCCCACTGCCGTCGACGTGATGCCTGGATAACCTATTCTGTCGATGACGGTGTTGTGTTTCCTCACCTCCACCTGCGAGAACAGGTGAGGCACGAAGTTGTCCACGAGTATCAAGTTTGCTGCTGCGGGAAACGCGTCTCCGCTTTCCTTCTTCACCACGTCGAATTGAAGGTAGAGGTCCGCTCTGTGAGGATGAACGAACCCATCCCCTACGTCCACGTCGTATTCGATCTCCCTGTTCGCTTCGTTCAGATTGGCGAACGTGCGACGGTTGGGAGGGAAAGATTGCAATTCGTAACTTTCGATTTGCTCCATTTTACATGTATGGTTATTTATTATACGTTGATCTCCACGATGGCCGTCGTAGTGGCACCTGCGAAATCCACCACGTCTCCTTTCTCGTTCGTCACCACCAACTCTATGTCGTCTATGCGGTTGCGACATACTGGAAAATAGATCGGCGAAGAGGGCGTGTAGATGATCGGTTCCATGAACTCGGAACTTGGTTTGAACGTGGCTATGATTCCCGTCTGCTTGTGACTTCCCAGTAACCCCCCGTCCGAAGATTTCGTGATCATGCCTTCCGCCACGTTGCAGTGTACGTTCAGAGTCTCTATGGCCAAGAATTTAGGAATGTTGGTTGCCACGTGCTTGATGCCAGCTTCGAGTTTGGTGTCATTCTCGAAACCTAAAAGTTCTCCCATGGTGCCCAGGTCCACGGTCTCCGTCGCGGATAGGATTTCCACTCTGTGCGTGACCGAATTTTGAGAAAGGTACGTGCCTTTGGGTAACTGAGCTTGCAAAGTGGAAAGATTGTATTGTCCTGGCGTGACGACGATGTGTTCGCTTCCGACGCTAATTTTGTTGTTGTGCTGCGTAACATTGGGTATGAGGTACATGCTGTAGAATGCACGCAGAGCCACGGATTTAGGATAGACGATGTCGTCGTGCAGCGTGAGTTTCAAGATTGAAGATTCACTCGTGAGATGGAACACGCCCATCCTAGTGATGCTGTTTGAGTTTCCACAATGCTTTCTGGAAATCTTCGACCGTAGGGTTATTTATTTTAGAGACAAACGTGAGCACGGAGAGGCAGAGATGACCGCAGTTTACGTCTCCGAAATCTTGAATGCGTTCGTCGTTGTAGTATATGGAGGTTTTGTTCGTTTTCAGATAATGAACTAAATTTGTAGGTGGAACACCTCCGAAAGAATCGAAAACGAATGCTTTATCATTGTCGTTTTTGTGGTAACATATCCAATGCGTGCCTGGATTTTCTTGACCGTCCAAGTTGACTACTCCGCATTCTTTTCTTTTGACGGTTGAAGGTAACGAGTCGGACATGAAAACTCCTCTGAAGTGTTTGATTTGTAACGGTCCGATCAGAGATTCAATGTCTCGGTTGGTGAGTGCTTCTGTTTCTTTTTTTTAAACTTTTTCATCACGCCCTTCCCCTTCTTCTCCATGTCCAGGTTGTGACGTTTCTGTTCTTCCAATTCCGCCTTGTTCTTCTTCGAGTCGATGACGGTTTTCGCGATGGCGGCACTTCCGCCGGCCAAACTTCCAACGGCCCCCAATGCTGCCAGGATGGCCGGGATGCTGAATATGAAACCTCCGATCTTTTGCTGTTTCCGCGAACGCTGCAGTCTTTTCAATTGAGGTGTGCTGAGCAGCAATTTCATTCCATGTCCTTTCGACAAGCAAGAACGTTTCTTCTCGCGTTGTTTCTTGGTGAGTAACCCATCGAGAGCACCTAGATTTTTTAGATTCGAATATGGTATCTGGTACACGACACCCTTGGGCTTCATGTTGATGCTCTATGTGTTATTTTCACGGTATGTTATTTATATATATATTCTGAGATTTTTTCTTGTGTAGTTTTTTTTACGGTATGTTATTTATATATTTTCAAGGCCTCGCAGTCGTTACACAAATTCTATTACGTGCTTCGTTTTCTTGCCAAGAAGTTCCTTTGTCCCTTTGTACACGATTCGAGTTTTGTTCTCGATTAAAATAGATAGCTTCTCGTCAGATAACATGTTAGCGTATCGATCTGGTAAAAATAGACTGTATTGTGCGTTGAGCAACAGGCGTACCTTGGGACCATACTGGGTAGAAACGATTGTACCTGAAGTTATCGTGTAAGGTTTGTCGACTTCCAATTCCTGAATTTTTACATACTCGACTGACAAATTTAGCATTTGTTTTAATGCTTGGAGATCACTTATTTTTTCAGTCGTCATATCAAAAAAAATTTCAAAGTGTTAGAGAGAAATTTAATTGTTTTTTCACGATGTGTGTTATTTATATATACCGAAGATTATTTATTTATATATCAAGTTTTTTTTGACACGTATATATATTATTATTTTTTAACAGAGGAAGAAAGTCCGTGCTTCGGAAAACGCGATGATGTGCGTAATGATATCTTCCGTCTCCTGCATAGACTTGTACCAATCATCAGTATACCGCCTTCTTCCCTGCATATCCTCGTGCAATTCATCGGACCTATCGTTTAATTTCTCTCCTGCAGCCAAAAGCAGAATGTTGAGATCACCGCACCTCAGGCCGCTGATCTCCCGAAGACGGTCCTTGAGAACTATTTCACACGGAATTCGAAATTCCGGCGTCGTTCTTGCTATGATTACAAGATTATTAACATCTCCGTTAACTACTTTTTTGAATATTTTAGATAGTAGTTCGTGCGGCAAATCAGTTATGCGAGACATGTTGTTATTATTATTATTTTTTTACGGTATGTTATTTATATACCCCACCCCAATTTTTGTTTCGTGTTCATGGCGATGGTGGTACCCAGTGCGGCGACCCGTTCACCCAGCGATGCGTCTCTGCTCACGAATCTTTCGAAAGCTGCGTGCTCTAACTTTCTGTCTGCTTCGTGACGTGCATCCAGATCCGTCTGCGTGGTGTTGTAAGCGATGTCGTGATCTTTGCAGGCCGCGTCCAACGGATTCACACCCTTGTCTCCTCTCTCCAATCTTTTCTCGAGTTTGGTGACCGGTCCGCAGTACTGGTAGCCAGGTAGATGCATCTCGAAAGGTAACTTGTTGATGATGTCGTTCACGAGTCCCTTTCCTTCGGCCACGTTCCAAAATTTCGGAGGCAGCGTGTTGATGATTTTGATCAGGTAACCTATGCCCTTGTCGTCGTTCACGATGAAGTTGGAAAGTTTCGTGCTGATCATGTCCACGATGCCAACCTTCTCGTTGTAGAAATTACGATTGCCTGCATTCTCCTCGCCGGCTATCACCAACAATCGGTCCACGAGTTTTCTAACGTCGTCCACCCAAACGAATTCTTTGGGTAACGTGTTGTAGCGTTTGACGCCGCTGCCCGTTTTGACCTGGTTCCAAATCGGTTTGATGAGATTCCTGTACTTCTCGCCGCTGCTCGATTTCACCCTATTCTGCGAGGCGTCGTTGTTCTGGTACAAGGCATCCGTCATGATCAGAATTTCCTTGTAACTCTGGTAATCTTCGTCGGTGTAATCTTTCGGCTGCTTTTTGGCGACGAGTTCCCACAGTCCCACCGTGCCCGGATACCTGTTCCAACTATCCTTGTCGCCTAAATTGACTTTAATGTCGTTGCCTTCGAAGGTCACCTTCGATTTCCCAATCTTCCACACCACACCGCCGCCTTCGCTGGTTTCCATGCTGGGATACAATCCGAACACTTCATCCTTGTCGAATTTCCCCGTGCTCAGGTAGTCTCGTGCCAAAGGTCCCAACTCGATTTTATCCGAAGACGACGTGCTACCAATGGCTCGACGTCGTGCAGGTGCATCCTTCAGTTCGAACGGCGTCGAAGGAATGCTCGAAATAGGCGTGGGTACGGCGTAACTTTTAGCTGCGAGCGGTACGAGTTCATTAATCAAATTTTTATTTTGTTCCGTGACACTTTTAATTTCTTTACCTAGACCGTTGATGGCATCGATCACGGGTTGATCCTGACGTTTCTTCTCTTCGTAGAATCCGCGATTCTCGGATTTCCAACCTTTGAAGCGTTTCACGAGGTATTCTCGCAACTTGAGATTTTCGTCTTCGATTTTTCGTTTCGTCATGACGTTATTTATACACGTCGTTTCTCACAACGTTGCAACGTTTAGAAAGTCGTTGATTTTGTTTCTGTATTTTCCCTCGTTGGGTTTCCTCGTCATGTCGATCGTCGCGAATCCGAAATCGTCACCGTTCCAGCAAGTAGAGCAGCAGCGTTCCGAAAATTGATTGTAGTTCATGTCTCCGCCTACGTAGTCATCGTACACGTGCTTGAGGTTGGTGTGATCTTGACGAAACAAACATATGAAATTAGCGTTGTCGCGTACTAACTGTTTTGGAATTTTGGAAAACGTTTGAGCTAGGTAAAAACAATCCATTCCTTTGTGACGACCTTGCGTGAAAAAGTTGCGAATTTCATTTTGATTTTCCAGCATGGCGTCGTCGAACACGACGACTGAATTTTCACGACAATCGTCGAGTGGTTTTATTTCCGAGGCGAACGTTGCAATGTCCAGACCATCGTACAGTTTCATCAGTTGCTGGTATTTGGATTGCTCTAAACTTTTCGAGAACACGTACAGGTGCCTGTTCTTCCAATCTAACCAATTCGGTGCGAGGAGAAAATTGTCCACGAGCAGTGTCGTTTTCCCACATCCCGAAGGACCTACGATCAGACAGCGGATGCTGTCGGGAAGCAACTCACCGTTCTTTTTCTTCGTTTGACTTTCCGGATCCGGTAGACGCTTCACCACGTTCCACGTACTCACAAGATCACTTCGTTCGCGTCGATCCAACTCTTTTCCGGAAGTCCCAGCCATTTGACAAACAGTTTGTCACCTTTCCTACGCAATACTTTCTCGATGAGGTACGTGTCGGGGTGTTTCGTTTTAGAGAGTTCTTCTTCGTAAAATCTTCCTTTCAAAATCTCGCCGCTACTATCTTTTATTATATACGTGTGTCGGTTTCCGGGTAAAACTCGAAGCACGGTAAAAAGTTCCGTGCTCCAATTTTTTGTGAACCCCTTCTCGAAGGTGCGTTTGAATTTGCTGATCCTCACCCGGTCTCCAATTTTGAATTTAGCTTTCTTTGTCGTGGGTGTGTACTTTGGACAGTAAACTGTAGAAATTAAACGCTGCTCGTCGGACTTGGTAACGTCGGCTGGCTTCATGCCTATCGTTCTGTGTACCGTGTGATTATAGGTGTCGACGAGTTCCGGCAGGATGTCGACCCATTTGTAATTTCCCCGAAGCGTGAATCGTTTCCACATGTGTGTTTTCAAGGTTCGATTGAATCTTTCCACGATGCTGGCTTTGATGTGACTGAAGCTCGAATAATGTCGAATCTTGTGTTTTTGAATAAACTTTTGGAATACAGCGTTGTAAAATTCTTTACCGTTGTCCGTTTGCAGAAACCGTGGTCGTCTGCCGCCGCTTTCGCGAAAAATTAATTTGAATGCTTCCGTGACGCACGTTCCCGTTTTCGCCTTCAAAGGTAGAGCCCATGCGAATTTCGAAAACGTGTCTATGACGGTGAGAAGGTACTTGTTGCCCTTGTTCAATTTATGTACGTTTTTCAAATTACCGCTGCTCATCTCCACGAGGTCACTTTGCCAGAGGTCGTCGATGCCCTTGGTTACCACAGCCATACGTTCGTAGTTGCGGCGTGCAGGTTTATGCAATTCTTCGACGATGGCTTGCCTAGACATTTTTTTAGAGATTACGTTTCAAGAGAAGCACAAGCGTGATGGGATTCAAAGAGGGTGGCACTTCGCTCGTGTTTTGAATGATCAGCTTATCGCCGGCACTCACGTCGAAAACGGTGAGATCTTCGTCTTCGTGTATTTCATATATGTTGCGCGTTTCGTTCCAACGTGCCAGAGGAATGTTTCCCGCTTTCTGGACACCACGATTCGATATCAAGGTCATGGTGGGAACGCTAGCTTTTCTGCCGTGAGACCAGTACGAAAATTCGTTGATCTGAATCGTGCCATCGAGGAGAAACTTGTAGTACGGATGATAAGGATGCAGCATGTACAGTTTGTTACCTTCGACGAACGTGGAGATTCTCTGTTGATTGGGAACGCTGTTGATTTCGATGGCTTGCAGAGAATGCAGTTTAGCGAATTTAGTGTCGACGCTAACGAGGTTGCTGTGAACTTGTCCGAGTTTATTTTCGATGGGCAGCAGATGCTCGATTATGGTATCCGTTACGGCAGAAAACGACGGTTTGATTTTCACTTCCACGTTCAACTGCTTGTAGTTTTCGTTGAGTTCTTGCAACTTGGCACCGAAAGAGGTCAGCGTCGATTCCTGCGTTGATTCCAGCACTCCAACTTGATCTCTGATGTTGACGACAATATTCTGAAGGTTCTCGACTTGATTCAATTTCGAGCTCTTCTCGGTAAGATCGTTCACGATGCTTCGCATCTCTGTAAACTGCGTGTGAAGGTCGGCGACGCTCTGCGAAGTGGGCAGCGTCGACACCAGCGAAGCAAGTTCGTCTCGAATCTCTTCCACGTTCGCCGTTTCCGTTTCTAGTCGTTTCAGCATTCGAGATATGTTTCTTTTCAAAGCGTGCAATTCTTTGGAGGTGGGGAGATTGGCCACTTTACTCTCGAGATCGCTCAATGAAATTTTGATGTCGCTCGATTCGGATAGTGCCGTCACCGCCGTTTTCAATTTTTCCAAATCTTTGCTCGAAGGCACGCTCGTCCGTAACGATTCCAAGTCACCCTGTATGTTGTCGAGTACGTGATGAAAATGAGCAAGATTGGATTCGACGTTCAAATTTTCTAAATATTCGATTTTTTGCTGAACCGTGCTTAACGTGTCTTGAATGCTCGTCAACGCTCTCGCTTCGGCGTGAATATTTTTAATTTCTTCGTTGATCAATTCCAAGGACGCCTGAAGCGTAGCGATGGTGGTTTGAATGTGTTCGAAATCTTGATAGGCCTCCAATTGAATTTTTAT
The DNA here is from genome assembly GCF_977018435.1 of Lepisma saccharinum. NCBI lineage: Eukaryota > Metazoa > Arthropoda > Insecta > Zygentoma > Lepismatidae > Lepisma > Lepisma saccharinum. The sequence continues at coordinate 638,977 of NC_139236.1, forward strand.
GTTCGCGACGCTTTTACCGATGACCTGCAGTTCGTCCGACGATGGTAGGTTCGTCATTGTATCTTCCAAAGTCTGCAACTTGGATTTAATTTCTTCCAACGTGCTGGTGAATTCTTCTTGTAATTTGGAAACGACGACATGCAAGCGTTCTGCGTCTATATCGTTCACGACGGTTTGAAGTTCAGAGAAATTCTTTTCTATTGCGGAAGTTCGTTCTTCGATTTCGAGTTTCAGTTTTTCCAAATCTTCATTTTTCGATTGAAATTGCTGTAATTTGGCCAAATCATTTTGAAGCGAATCCACGCTCAACTGTATATTTTGAACGCTGTCGTAAGAAGGTACGTCGACATAATTTTTTATGAGCGTTTTCAGTTCGGAATCGATTTTCAGAATGGGGTCGAGACATTGCGTTTGGAGCGTAGCGATTTCCGACTCTAAACTTTTGTTTAAGGTCTCCTGCAAAGCGATCAAATCGGTCCTCAACTTCTTAACTCGAATGTCCAACATGAGAATCTCTTCTGCGTGGTCTACACGCTTGGTGTTGCCGAAAATGTCGTTAGGCATTTTTGGTTAACGGTTATTTATAATAGGATAGACGATTCGTAATTCTACGAAGAGAGGAATAAGTTTGTCGTAATCTCCGAGGAGTTCCACGTAAAGATAATCTCCTGCAGAAACATCGTACGTAATATTAGAAAGCATCTTGTCGTGCTTGATTCGAAAAATATTCTTGCCGGTAGAAACTTTGATTTCGCCTGCGTTTACCGGATTCACGGTGATTTGAAGTTTCCCGTCGATCGGAATTTCGTAGAAATGTAAATTGTTATTAAAAACATAAAACATCTTGCCCACATCGTCATTCAGTTTCGTCCAAATGCTGTTGAGGTGAATGATCAACAGACCGTTGAGTTTAGGTAACACGGAAGGTAAGACTTCATGATCTGGTATGGTTTCCATAATAATCTGTTTTTTGAAACCGAACAAATTCATTGGCATGCTGGTTATTTAAGAATACGGTCAAAGTTTTTTTTTTGTAATGACAGTCAAAATGTTTTTTTGTTTTTTTTTTGTTTTGTTTTGTTTTGTTTTTATGAATCTTCTGTTGAAGATGGACATATGTTGCAGGTTTTGCTTTCTGCTAAGCGATAGTGCCCCCACGGCAATGTGTGAATACCACACTCGAGGACGCACCTCTTATCGTCGTTGGGATCCAGCGCAATTTTTCTAACTTTGTTTGTGGTCAACACATGGTCGACGCTCTGGATGCGCTGTTCTACTCTTAGAACCGACGACCTGGTCTTGAGGCAATCGACAAAATCCTCGAATGCGAGATGCTCCCGAACCACCTGTCTGCCGACACCCTTGGCCTTCTTGGTAACGCTGCCCTCGGCTTTGATGGCATAGGCCTTGGCGCGAAGACCCGCAAACTCGAGAATTACATCACCGTCCTTCTCGTCTTTGAGTTTGCCAGGCACTTTTTTGTTTCGGGGCAGGATGCCGTACTGGTTCGGCTGGGGGTAGCCCGAGGTGTCGAAGAGGTTGACCAAAGCTGGTGCCCTGACTATATCCCCGTATGCATCGGCTGAGTGGACGTGGTACACCAAGCTGTCCGTATCCGTGTAGAGAAGCGAGATGTTGTGGCTATAATGTGGACGTAATATGTCGTAGTACGTCTCGAACATGTGCAGCTTGCTTAGGTCTAATACTGAGGCGCCAACATAAATTGGCTTGTCGAGCTTCACCTCGCTCTTCCTCATATGCACCAGAGCAAGCTGTTCGTTATAAATCGTCCTCGATTTGAATAACGGGTTTGCTACGAGCCTGCGACATTGTGCTTCCCTCGTTACCAATTTTATGTCCATGTGATTCCGTACATTCTCCATAGTTTTGCCAAACACCGCATTATTCATTAACTTGAAAAAATCGCATATCAAAATCAGAAGTGGCAACTGTGCGATGTTCGGTGTTGAGCTCGATGTATGGCTTCAACCATGGAGAATGCTCGAACATCAAAACTCGATGTACTGTGTGGACGGTAACCCCTTGCTTCATCAACCACCGGAGATTCTGGCAGTGCAGGACATAACGCTCTTTGGACTCGAAATCCATGACGAGCTTCTTCTGGTTGGAATCGGGTGGACACTTGAACTCGGGTGCAGGGGGAAGATCGCTGAACAAATCCTGCAGCTTCTCGGAGAACTCAAGGTCCACCTCGGCGAAGAACCCATGTTCCGAATCGTCGAAGCTTTCGACGTCGAAGTTGGAAGGGTCAGCCCACTCGAAGCCTCTAAAGGGGAGTGGCTGCATCATGGAGTGTCCGTAGAGGTTATTGACATCCGTGTACATGATGTAGCTGGACGGTCGTGAGGGGTCGTAACCGGTGGCCATGTGGTGATTGTTGGCGTGCGAGTGTCGCTGCGACACCTGGACCATTCCACCCCGCACGGCACGTTCCACAAACAGCATCATGTCCACGTCCGAAAGAAGCTCCAGCTCGATCTTCGTCACCAGAAACATGGCTGACCACGCCAGTCCGGGGAGACTGTAAAAATAGGCAGGGTCCAGCTTGTAGATGGTCTTCGCTGTCGCACGGAACGTCTGGAACACGTCGGCGAGGAGCGTCACATCAAGTCTGAGGTAGGCGTCGTGGTAGTCCCCGAGAGTTCGACAGCCCAGCTCGCGCCACATGGACTGGGCATGGTGATATTCTTCGTCGGTTATGTTCGAGCCTCGCAGCTTGCTGTAGAAGTTTGCTCGAGGAGGTAGCGACGTCTCTGCGAACTTGGAAGGGTCTGTGACGTATTCGTAGGGGTAGACCCCCTTACGCCTGAAGAGACCTGCGTCCAAGTTCGGAAAGTTCGCGGAGGTGATGAGCATTTGCTCGTCGCTAAGCTTCCCTGCGAGAGCATCGAGGCTGGCCGGGAGGAACCTCAGGGAGTCGAGGAAGCGAAGCTCGACGGTAGAGTGTGATCCTGAGATCGACACTCGTTTGCTCACACTGATGTAACGCTCCTCGTTCTGGGCCAGGACGCTGATTCCCTCGTTGTCGTACCCAAGATGCTTGACGAGGTGGTGGAAGTCGTATCCCGAGCCATTATGAAAAAACACAGGGATGAAGCGCGGGTCCCGGGCATTGAGGTTGCATCCGTTGCACCATGGACCAACATACCTACCGTTAAAGTGATCATGGTGTTGAACTTTACGGTTGTTGGTGGTGTACTCCTTGACGCAGACAGGGCAAGCGATGGCCTCGTCGTGTCTACGCTGATCGTCGGGAGACAGTGGGAGCATAGACTTGGGGGCCAACAGTACCTTCCCTATCTCAATAGCCTCGACAACCATCCTCTCGAGGAAGTGTTTGGCTGCGTCGGGACCACGGTATACGTAGGGCTCGGGGGCGATATGCTGGTCACGTCGCACCACAACGTATGCGAAACTCGAAGCCTCGTGGAGTTGGTAAGGGGTGGTGGAGGAAACTTCGGGATCGGGATCGCAAGTGGACAGTGGTTTGAGGAAGGCCTCGAAATCCGCGATGATGATAGCGGGATGTTCTACCATGGCACCGTGCATGCGGAAACGCTCCACAGTGCCAGGTTTGGGCAAGACTGCCACACCCGGCTCGTTGGCATTGCAGTAGATCTTGTGGCGAGCGAGCTTCTCTGCAGCAATGTTGGGACCTCTGATGCGCTGGTAGTCCTGCTGTTTTCGATTGTCAAAAGTTGACAAGCACCTTCGACAAACTTCTATGCTATCACGATGCTTGCTTTTTTGACTTGACACCAACCGGGAGAGGGAACGGATAAGGGTGTAATGGTGATGGGTCTCGTCCTTGATGAGCAGAAGGTGAATTTCCTGCGCACCATCATCCTTTACGTCGGTCACCCGGATAGGGTACACCGCATTTTCGTCAGCGAGGCCATAAACGTTGATGGCCAACCGAGGGTTGTGTGTACGGGCCTCGAACTTTCGAATGTCCGAAAGCGCCACCGGGTAGTTGATCCCAGCCATCGCAACTTCCAGCTCTGACTCGTAGGGCAGGTAGTGGTTAACTCGGCGTGGTTGGTTTTTTCGCTCAACTGGGTGCAACGCTGCAAGCACCGACCAGAGAAAGCACTTGGCGTCACTGTTCTGAATGTTCAGGACAGCCTTCTTTTTCACGATGGAAGAAGGTAAGGGGACGTAGCTGGAGGCAGAGAGGGGGAAGAACTTACAAAGTTTGACGCACAGTTCGTGAGGCTCGCCACACAGCGAACCCCCCGAGCCTTTAGCTTGATGTTCCTCCTGTTTTGCCACCAGCTCCTCGGCAAACTGGTTGTAGATGGCCTCGAGGTTGTCGACATCCGCCGGATGCAGCGTCTTCGCCTTGGTGTTGTGACAGAAGCTGTAAATTTCGTCAGACGGCTTCTTGTACTGGCAACGTAGCGATGCGTAGAATTTGGTGGAGTGTATTGCAAGCGCATCGTCGAGGATGGAAATAATTTCGGCTCGCACGTTCTCCAAAAAGCTACGCACGTCGCATGAGCCCTCCGAAGTGAGGACAAAATCTTCTAACAACCGCTCGAAAGCAGACAGGTTAGCTTTCGCCACAAGCTTGACGCGTTTGGCGGATGGTGGCGAGTCAGCTTCCGCTTTCCTCTTGGTCGAGCTGGTCGACGGTTGAGGAACAGGTGCTCCGACGACAACTTTGCATGATGTTATATGCCTCTTCAAATTATTAATAGTAATATGTATACCGCACCTGGGACATGGTTTTTTAGCGGTTACACGCTTACCAGGTGCGCAGGTACGACAGTGTCTTGCAAAATTTTGGCTTGATATGGCTATCTTGCACACAGGGCAACTTTTCTCAGATTGCATTTTGTTGAAAATATTTGTGGGGTATGTTATTATATATATAGTGGAGTGCCACAAAATAAATACTGTGCAATAATATACAATAGTGTTGGGTTTGGTGGGAGTGTGCTATTTATGCTACTTCTTGCTTCTTAATGAATCCTGTAAATAATTGAAAAAAATAATTAAGCTTGAGTATAGAAAACACAAAAATATTATGTGTGCATAATTCTACCAAACAATCTTTTTTTTCCAACCCTCAGCCCTCTTGGCATATGAAGTATAAATCATAATTTCAGAAAACATAGTTATTTTCCGCTCGCCATTTAAAAATCAAACCATAAGCATTATTTATGTTTATAGTATTCGTCGAGCGATAGCAGATAGAGCAAGAATCGTTTTCCTGCAACCCATAGTTGATGAATTACAAAACATCTTAGAAATTACATCTTGAAATTTTAATCCAAAATAACTCGAAAACAGCAGGCAGTAGTCATCATCCCTCCAATAAGTTGTAGAGTACTTCTAATTTTGTATCGAATGCTATTAAAATTTTCGAATTAGGGCAAAAACTAAGCCTGCAAATCAAGTTTCTCAAAAAAATAAAAAATTGTCTGTATTTCCGAAACTTGAGGGGGTAGAATCGATTTTATTTGCTAGTCGAATAGTTCACGTCGAATCCTATCCAACAAACCTAAAATCATCATCCTAGCTCAATTAGGAGCCGAGAAAATCAATATCTTGGAAAACGTCTTAAGATTTTTGTCTTAAGAAAATTTTCTTGACAGACCGGAAGTAACATCTTGAGATACCGGAAGTCGACTTTCTTAAAGATTGAGATATTTGTCTTAAGACGTTTTCCAAGACATTGATTTTCTCGGCTCCTATGGGGCCTAGAACCGTGTAACTTTGATCTATGTATATACCAACACTTGCCCGACCCTGTGGCCGAGTGGTTAGCACATCAAACTGCGACGCCAAGGGTCCTGGGTTCGAATCCTGGTCGAGCTTGGTTGTTTGTGAATGTCTATTTCATCACTCATCCCCAATCTTCGCAAATTAGCCAAGAGGTACAAAACGTAAAATAAAATAAACTAAATCAATCATTAAGTTCCGTGTTGCAATCATGAAATTAAATTTTAATTAACTTTTTTTTTATCCATCTCTCTCTCAAATCTATATAGCCTGTTCATATTTGGCATGTCAGCCATTTTGTTTACATAGCAAAAAAAAATCTCAATGCTCGTTGTAGCCATAAGTATAATTGGATATAATTGCCAGATTTTATTTAATTTTAGGTTTAAAATCAATAAGCGTGCATAAAAAAAAAAACTAAATATTTTAAATAAATAAGATTCGAATAACTATGTACTTCCACTAGCCTCTGCGTTAGCACAGCGGTAGGCTTGTAATCAAGGGTTCGATACCCGTACAAGTGGTTCTTGAAACTGTAGGTCCAGTCCCGATTAGTTTTACTGTGCATAAAATAGACTTAAAACATCAAATCAATCAGTACTTCCACTAGCCTCTGCGTTAGCACAGCGGTAGGCTTGTAATCAAGGGTTCGATACCCGTACAAGTGGTTCTTGAAACTGTAGGTCCAGTCCCGATTAGTTTTACTGTGCATAAAATAGACTTAAAACATCAAATCAATCAGTACTTCCACTAGCCTCTGCGTTAGCACAGCGATAGCCTTGTATTCAAGGGTTCGATACCCGTACAAGTGGTTCTTGAAACTGTAGGTCCAGTCCCGATTAGTTTTACTGTGCATAAAATAGACTTAAAACATCAAATCAATCAGTACTTCCACTAACCTCTGCGATAACGTCGTTGTCTTGTAATCAGGGGTTCGATACCCGTACAAGTGCTTCTTGAAACTGTAGGTCCAGTCCCGATTAGTTTTACTGTGCATAAAATAAACTTAAAACATCAAATCAATCAGTACTTCCACTAGCCTCTGCGATGACGTAGCGATAACATCGTTGTCTTGTAATCAGGGGTTCGATACCCGGTGGGGGCATAAGTGGTTCTTGAAACTGTAGGTCTAGTCCCGATTAGTTTTACTGTGCATAAAATAGACTTAAAAAACACCAACTCAATCAATCAATCAGTACTTCCATTAGATAACAAAAACACGCAACTCTCCTCTATTTTTCCTGTCTTCCTCTAACAATTTAACACATTTATTTTTTGAAATATGCCCCGCACACATATTTCCTACCTACCAACAACGGCACACGAAAGAAAAAAGTTATTCCAGCTACCGAGATGCATGCTTCAAATATATATAAGCAGAGAGAGACATGAAACACCTTCTATATTCTCTCTCTTTTTGCATGTTTTGTGAGTATATTTTCTTCCACAAAAAAACCAACTCGTGCGAGCTAAGAAACAAAATTACTTACTTTTAGAAATTCTGCAGAAATGCTCTTCACTAACGTTGAAAATAAAACAGAACTTTATACACCAGCGCTTTAAGTTTTATACGGTTTTCCAATAACGTTAAAAATAATATGTTAGCCAACGCAACGTGGACCAATAGAAATCCAAGAACCAAATTCTCTAGAACATTCTCCCCCTCCCCCTCTCTCTTTTTCTCTCTCTCTCTCTCTCTCTCTCTCTCTCCCCTATATTTCAGTCACGTTATTTTGCGAGTTCAAAACTTCACAAGTCATCACATCGCATCATTGTTACCTATGCTGTTAACTGGCATCACTAAAAAAACAGGAAGTATAACTTCCGTCGTCCCAAGGCCTACGGCAAATAGCAATCTGTGACGCACGCGATGACTATCAGAGCTATGAAATAAATAACCGGAAAATTCATTGTATTTTTTCTCTGCCACCAGACTACATATTTGTTGAATTTGTGTCATTGTGTCAACGTTGATAGCATATGCAGAGAGAGGGAACGAAATTGTCGTTTTTCTAGATATCCACAGGCAAAAGCATAATATTTTTTCAAATACAATATGACAGTCGCTTTTCGATACCGAAAAACTAAATACAATATATATATTTACAATATTAATATTTATTTAACAATATCTACCTACGAATTTGCCTCGAACGAAAACATGTCATAGAAAAACATTTTTCCAGCCGTAAATTCAAAAATTTTGGCCCCGCGCGCGCGCGTGCGTGCATGTGTGTGTCTGTGTGTGTGCGTGTGCGCGGCACGTCGTTCCCCCGAGAGAGAGAAAGGTTTACAAAGGTCGCGATATACAAACGTTGGCCCCCGGGAGTTGGAAAATTACGATATGGCGCATTCGCTCATTACTGTTGCCAGCCATAAATCTCTCTCTCTCTCTCTCTCTCTCTTCATCTTACACCAACGTTGGCATCTCTATTTTCTTTTAGTTGTAAGTAAATTGCCAACACACTCTAGTTATTAATGCTACATATTATACACACACACGCACACACATACTGCGTTGCCATCCACACATCTCTCTCTCTCTTTTACGGCAGTGCCAGCTCTCCTTGTTTAGTATATGCAGGTTGGCAAAAATTGCTTTATGCGCTGTAACGCAAGCCTCAAGCAAAGTTGCCGCCTCCTTGCTTTAGGTTAGGTTAGACCCAAAAACAAAAATCTTGGTGATTTATTTTCGAGTGAGAAGTTGGCAACGCTGATTTTTACTTGAGAAAAATCAACCAGGATGATTGCACAAGCAAAGTTGCCAACTCCTTGCTTTAGGTTAGTTTAGACCCAAAAACAAAAATCTTGGTGATTTTTTTTCGAGTGAGGAGTTGGCAACGCTGATTTTTACTTGAGGGCAGTCAACCGGGTTGATTGCACAAGCAAAGTTGCCAGCTCCTTGCTTTAGGTTAGGTTAGAGCAAAAAAAGCTGTGGGTAAGCCGTCGGTTGTTTAACTCTTCCCTTTCTCTTTTCTTTTCTTGTAAAAAGCTATGGCAAAGTACCAGCGGGTTGGCAACCTTGCTTTATGCACTGTCAACCAAGCCTCACGCAAAATTGCCAGCTCCTTGCTTTAGGTTAGGTTAGACCCAAAAACAAAAACCTTGGTGATTTTTTCGAGTGAGAAGTTGGCAACACTGCGAGAAAATACCTCAAGCAACGTTGCCAGCTCCTTGCTTTAGGTTAGTTTAGACCCAAAAACAAAAACCTTGGTGATTTTTTCGAGTAAATAGCTGGCAACACTGCTCCTCACTTCAGCTCCTCACAAGAGGTTTCTCAACCCGCCCACTAGCACTACTGGTCAGGATGCTATTCCAGTGTATAATTAACAGACCGTTAAGTTTAGATAGCATGGAAGGCAGGAGTTCGTTGAAGGTCGACGACGACATAGGCTGGACGGGCACTTCCATAGCTTGCTTCTTGAAGCCAAACAGGTTCATAGGCATGGTTATTTTATATGCTTGTGTTGATAGAAATATATGCCAGCCGTAAGGTTGTGTACGATGTTTTTTTAAGTGCATTGTATGCATTTCTTACTACTATTTAAACGATCGTGCCCCCAAGGCAACGTGTGGATCCCACAAGACAAAATACATCTTTTATCATGATGCGGATCTAATGCTACTTTCCTAACTTTTTTTGTTGTAATCACATGATCTACACTTTGGATTCATTTTCCCAATCGTAACTGCGGCTTCAATTCCTTCACAGAATCAAAATAGTATTGAAATGAAAGTTTGTTTTGTACAGTATTTTTACCAACAGCTTTAGCTTTCTTCGTGATGCTGCTCTCAGCTATAAATGTATACATTTTGGAACGCACACCGGCAAACTCGAGAATGATGTCACAGTTACACTCGTCTTTTAATTTACCTAGAACTTTTTGTTACTAGATGGAATTACAAATCTGTTCGGTTGAGGGTAGGAAGAAGTATCATAATAATCAAACAAGGACGGATTTTTTACATCTTCACATAGATTGGATGTTTTAATTCTGTAAATAAAACTGTCGGTGTCCATGTAAAGTAAAGAAATGCTATCGTTGTAGAAAGGTTTCATAACATTGTAGTGAAATTGAAACATGTGAAGTTTCGATAAATCGAAAACTGTTGCTCCCACATAAATTGGTTTTCGAATTTTATCACTTTTATATCTAGATTGAAAAGTGACAGATTCTCGTTGTAAATTTTTCGTGATTTAAATCTAGGATCAGCCACACACTTAATGTATTTATTTTCATCTGAAACCAATCTCACGTCCACGCGATTTCTCACGTTCTCCATTGTGTTGCCATATACAGCATTGTTCATCAATTTGAAAAAAATCTTCGTCTAAATCGGAAGTGGCAACTGTTCTATGTTGTAAGTTTGTTTCAATGTTTGGTTTGAGCCACTCGGAACGTTTAAACCTGAGGACTCTTCTAATATCCAATACCTTAACACCCATCGCAATCAAAAAACTGTAGACTGTTGTAATGGATAACGTATCTTTCTTTTTTCTCCAAAGTTAATAAAAGCTTGCGTTGATTAGAATTAGGTGGACATTTAAGTTCGAGTGCCGCTGGTAAATCGGAAAAAATGTCATGCAAATTGTCTGGAAATTCAATATCCACTTCTGAAAAAAAAATCACATTCGTCAAAATCAATAATATTTATTGAAGTTGGTTCGATCCATTGGAAACCTCCATAAGGAAGTTTCTGTACCATAGCATATCCATAGAGATTATTAACGTCGATGTAAGAATGTAATTCGATGGTTTATTCGCATCATATTTTTCTTCCATGTGCATGTTGTTGGCTTATGCATGTCTCTGTGCACATTGTACCATCCCACGCTGAATCCCTCTCTCGATGAAAAGTAAAAAGTCTACATCTGTTAATAATTTTAACTTAATTTTTGTTTGCAACAACATTGCAGACCACGCTAATCCCGGGAGGCTGAAGAAATATGCAGGGTCCAACTTGTAAATAGACATTGACGTTTTCATGAATGCTTGAAAAACATCCGCAAGTATTGTTACGTCTAATTTCAAGTATGAGTTGTGATAATCTCCAAATGTTTTTTACATTCTAGTTTATCCTACATCAGTTGTGCATGTTCGTATTCTTTGTCCGTATTCTTTGTCCGTAATTCCTGCTTTTCTCAGTTGACTGAAGAATTATTTTTGAGGATAGAGAGTGTCGTTATTAAATTTAGGTTTATTGTTTACATATTCATACAAATAAATCCCTTTACTTCTAATCAGTTTTATATCTATTTTGGGAAAACTAGTTTTCGTAATTTTGAATTGTTCGTCACAGAGTTTACTTGCAAGAGCGTCCAAACTTGCAGAGAGTAATCTGAACGAGTCAAGAAATCTCATCTCTATGGTTTTATTTGTCCCCGAAATCTTAACTTTCTTACTTATAGAAATGTATCGTTCTTCATTTTGAGCAAGAATATCTTTTTTTGTGTGTCATATCCAAGTTTCCGAATTAACAAATGAAAATCGTAATTCGATCCGTTATGAAAAATATGGGGATAAATTTGGGCTTTTGAATTTTGAGGTTGCAAGCATTACAAATTCCGCTGATGAAACGACCGTCTGTGTGCGAATGGTGAAATACTTTGCGATTCTCGTTTCTGAAGTATTGATTGCACACTGGACACTCGACAGTTTCATCAAATATGTTTTTGTTCCTCTGATGTCAACAAATTCATCGGTTTGGATATTTGCAAGAAGCTGCCAATTTTCTCAACCTCCTCTTCCATCTTTTCAAAAAAGTGTTCGATTACATTCGGTCCACGGTATACATATGGTTTATTTATTTCATCTTGTCGTAAGACAATGTAACCAAAACTATTTGGTTCATGAAGCTGGTATGGCTTTGTGGAGGAAATTTCTGGATTTGGTTTGCAGGTGGACAGTGGCTTCAGAAATTATTCAAAATCTGCGACGTAAATGACTGGATGATCAAACAAAGCCTAGTACATTCTGAATTCTTCGACTTCGTTCTTTGTGGGCATCAACATTCGAGCTGGTTTGTTGTCACAGCAATATATTTCATGTTCGACACGTTTTTCAATAGCGGTATATATTTGGTGATTGAATTCTCTTCGATCATTGAACGTGGTCAAACACCTTGGACAAACCTCGATGTGATTTGCATACTTCGTTGCTTGACTTCTGATTAGTCGTGATAGTGAGCGAATAAGGTATTAATGGTGAATATTGTTGTTTGAAATGAAAATAATATTAATTATATGAGCATTATTATCGTTGATATCATTTATCCTGATGGGATGCACAAGATGTTTTTCTGACGTATAAGAATATACATTAATAGCAATGCGTTTTCCATCAGAATCTCGAACTTTGATATGTCTGACAATGCCACGGGGTATTCAATGCTAGACATTTTCAAAGTCTGTCTCGTACTGCTTGTAATGATAAACTTGCTGTGGATTATTTTTCCAATGAACAGGATACAGAGCTGCCAAAATGCACCAAAGAAAATATTTTGAGTCATTATTTTGAATATTTAATACTGCTCTCTTGCTTTGAATGTTCGGTGGTAGAGGAACGTAACTTGATGCAGAAAAAGGCATACATTTGTACACGTAAACGGTTAATGTATGAGGACTACCACATAAAAACCATCCCGACCCCATAGCCTCGAAAGTGTCATGTTTCATAATCAACTAATTTAACAGACTAGAGTAAAACTCGTCCAAATTTTCAACACCTGCCAAATAAAGAGCCTGGTTTTTGGTACGATGATAAAAAACTTTTGTTGTACCATCGACTCTCTCATATTCGGAACATAAATCAACGTATACTTTTATGGAATTATTTTCAAGATGACTTTTCGAAGTATTCATAACAAATGTTTTCGCTTCACGCAAGAAACTAGGAATGTCAAGGCCTGCTTCCGACGTAAATGATAAATCCTGAAGTCGACCATTAAAAGCAGACCTAACTGGTTTATATTTTTTATTTAATTTAATTTGTTTTGGAGCAGAAGTTTCAGCTTCAGAATAATAAATTTTTCTTTTCAATGTTCCTTCTCCGGTCGATGGTTTGCAAATTTTCAAATGTCTACTTAGATATAGTATGCTAATTTATTTTCCACATTGAGCACAGGCTTTAGAAGGTAACAAACGATTTGCTCCGTTATACCTTGTCTTATGTATCGATAAATTATTTTTTGAAATTAGTTTCCCACAAGTGACACATTCGATCTTATCATTCTTACGAGTAAAACAGGTAGGTGATTCCATTTTTTTATATGCTTTAAAATATGAGCAAACAAACGATAGAAATTTCAGATATGTTACTTATATAAAATTTAATTTTTATATATAAAACTTAATTGGATATCACCAGCTTAAAATTCAACCTGATAGTACTATTCCCTATGAAAACTCTATGACCTTACTTGGGTTTTTCCGCCAAATTATATGCTTCTAGTCTTCTACACTTTGGTGGAGCCCATTCAGGTTCTATCCCCCGCGATGTGGGTTCCTCTGCCGATCCAGCAAAGGTGAGAAATCAGCACTGTGCTCTGACTTATATAGATTTACAGAGTCAATAGCAATCTTGCTTACTTAAACCAATCAGAAAACACCACGTATAAATTATTAGCCAATCAAAATCTCTGTTTTTTTTTAGCTATCATATAAAAAAAATGCAAAATATGCCAGTTTCAATTCGATCCATCTGTCTGAATCGAAGAGACCAACAATTCGTATATTCTCATATCACTGTATGCTTGCCCCCTATTAGCACCTCTTTTGCTGTTGTTGCTCAATTAATTTTCACTAATTGGCAATTTTCTTGAAGAGGTCTAATAGAACAAGATACTGTGGTATGAAAATATGCAAATTTAAAGATATTTTAGCGAATTACGCCGGCATAAGCTAAGTTCGTATTGCTAGAAGGCCTTTGTCGTTGCAAGTCACCTATCCCATTCACTGGTAAAAAGAGTTAAAAATGTTGACGTACTGAAAAAAAATAACTTACCCCCTCAAGCATGCATCGAGTTCCAACATTTGCACATAGATGGCTCTGTTATTGCAAATGAAATAACTGACTGAATTTTATTGGCCAATTCACTTACCATGAGGTCTACAGTGAAGATGTGTGAATGGAGTGCTAAAAAAGCTTTGGGAAGGTAAAAAATCAGATATTGCGAATGTTGGTGGGTTGGAGTTTAAATTTTATACATGTGCACAGGGGAAACTTTACTTTTTTAACTGTCAAGGTTCTAAGGTGATTGAACATGTTGGAAAAGCACTAGTATATACATAGACCAACGTTACATGTTTCTAGCTCCAAAAGGAGTCGAGATACTCAACGTCTTATAAAAATGTCTTAAGACAAATATCTTAATCTTTAAGAAAGTCGACTTCCAGTCTGTCAAGATGTTACTTCCGGTCTGTCAAGAAAATTTTCTTAAGACAAATATCTTAAGACGTTTTCTAAGACATTAATTTTCTTGGCTTCTAATTGAGCTAGGATGATAATTATAGGTTTGTTGGATAGAGTTTGACGAAAACTTCTGGACTAGCAAAAAACATTAATTCCATCCCCTCAAGTTTCGGAAATATATTCATTTTATATTTTTTTAAGAAACTTGATTTGCTGGCTTAGTTTTGGCCCTAATTCGAAATATTTAATACCATTCGATAAAAATTAGAAGTACTCTACAACCTATTAGACAGATGATGATTAGTGCTTGCTGGTTCCTGGTTATTTTAGATTAAAATTTCAAGATGTAATTTCTAAGATGTTTTGTAATTCATAAACTATGGGCTGTAGGAAACAATTCTTGCTTTATCTGCTATTGCTCGACGAATTCGATAACCGCGAGCCCCCCTCCCCACTGTGCAAAATTCTATTTGTAGGTTAGCTTCGCCTGTGAAATATCATATAGTGAAATTTTTGTGGAGTAAGTTCGCAACACTGCGAGCCCCCCACTGTGGCCCCTCCAAAAGTAGTGGGGGACACGACATACATCGTGAAAAAGGGAGGGGCTCACACATCATAAAAAATACATCGTAGCCGTTTACGCTGAGAGCCAACACCTACAATAAAAATAAGGACTTCAAATACATCGTAGGCGTTTACGTTGAGGGCCCCACCTACAAAAATAAGGGCCCAAAATAAGATTGAGCAAAATATAGGGCTTCAACATCGTCAAATGCTACAAAATCAACAAAAAATACACCAAACTCATCAAAATATGTTACAACTGAGATTAAATTCTAGTCCCACCTACATGGGTAACATAGAAACAACAATTTTTTACACTTTGTAGGTTATTTTAACCCGTAAATGGATGTAAACATTTAATAGGTTAAGTTATATCACGTATGATCATGACATACCACAAAGGTGAGGCTCCAAAAATAAGATTGAGCAAAAAATAGGTCTAGAACATCGTCGAACGCAATAAAATCCATAAAAAAATCATCAAAATATATCACAACTGAGGTTAAATACTAGCCATACCTACAAGGGTGGCGTAGAACCAATAGGTTTCCACTACTAGTGTGGATGTAGGCCTTTTGCTCTTAATAGCTCATCAAGATTCATCATACCATAGCATAGATGCTTTTATGTGACGATCGTACAGTACCTAAGAACGAAGAGTCTTCCAGTACCAGACAAAATACAATCAAGACCAATCACATCATACCTACTAATAGGGCGACTGAAATTACACCTTATGGTCCATATTTTTAACTACAAATGATTTCGAGTGTGTTGGCAAATTATTTTGTTGTTACCTAGTATTACACAACATATTGATACAGCAAATGTAAATCAGAACGATACGGATTACCCGAAACGATGTTCAAAAGTTGGTTTTGAAGACATTTGTTTCACTAATCTTATTAATTGATTTGGTTTTTAATACATGGAATACCTTGCTAATCGCGATGATGAAGGCAAGTGATAATATGTATGAGTTGAAAAAAATCTCACAAAGACACCACATGACCAAGGCGAGATCCGCACCCGGACTCCGGGCGCCGAAACGAGCTTTTCAATGTAGAGGCACACCTAAGGGTATATACCTTTGTCTGCCATAAAGGCTTGCTCTCCTGTTATAATTAAGTAGTGGAAATATTGTCACAATGAAATAAGTTATTTGAACACAAGGAACTGCTTCCTTTTACCTTCGTTCATGAAATAAGGATGTAAAAATTTTGATGGTGGATGTCCTTCGTCAATTCTGCCCCTTCAGAACCTCATTTTTAGTGAACCGCAGTTTGGACTTCTTGTCCTTAAGCTACTGCAAAGTCAAAAAATATTGCACCTACTAATATATGAATCAAAGCTAAGTTTTATAAAATCTATACTTTGTTATTAATATTATTTTGGCTTTCCCAATTAAAACTCAAGAAAATGACATTCAAATCAATGTTTGACTGAAGCAGAAGCAATGTATGAAAATGTTGCTGTACATAAAGTCATTTATAAATATGGCAGGAAGGAAAATGAAAACAATTAACTCCCAAGGTAATTTTATTTTGTGTGATAGAATTATCCATTTTTGGGCTCCTTAATCTTTCAGGTTTTAACACGAAACATCAACATTTTTTTCGTCCAAGCCTAACTCAAACACATAAGTTAAACGTGGATTGAAATGTATGCATTTTAGATGTGTTTCTTAGGCCTAATATAACTACATATAAAAGCAATAGACGTAATATATATTTGTTCATAATGTCTGAGGCAGAACACATTATCCGCTAATACAATACATCAACATCCGACATTAACACATATTTTGAACACACTTCATATATTTCTAGATATAAGGTTTCCTCACATTTCAAACACTGCCGTAACAAATTTGTTAAAAATGCTGTTGTATTCCTTATGCCCTATATCCATCAAAATTATTAAGCAAATACAATATGCATGTATACTATACTTAGCTGTAATCAGAAAAAAATTATATAATTCTATTTAATTGTGATTCAAATTTTTTTTAGTGCAACGTGAAAACACTTTTCAAATTACTGTTCAATTATCATGCAATGATTCTATCCACTACTTATGCATTCACACAATTTTAGGAAATGTTAATTTGATTAGATTGATTAATTTGGTGTTTTCAGTTCACTTTATGCACAATAAGGCTAATCGGGACTGGACCTACAATTTAACGAGGGATCTGAACTACCATGTGAATCAACAGGGTATCGAACCCGGGACCTCTTGATTACAAGGCAACGACACGACCACTGTGCCATCGGGGAAGCCGAATTTTTAATAATATATTGAGTTGTAACTCAAGGAAAAGTTAAAACTTTAATAATTTTTACAATAATTTTCCACAGATGAAGTATGTAATTACGTCATTGTATGTACAAATTTATGTAATAAATTACACAATTATGGTTATTTGAGAGCGTTATACACACGTTTTGTTGAAAATTTTAAGTAAACAATACTCTTATGGAAATGTAATTGTCTGATACATCCTTAACAAAACGAATGTAGTAGATATAAATAATGTAATAAATGTGAAAGTTATGAAATTAAATATCTTCCGAAATCTTACTAAAGATTCACAAAAATACCAGAAATGAAATTTAGAAAATTGTACCATATTGCATACATTCAAATTCGTCCGAATATATGTGTTTGTGTGTAAGTGCGTGCGTAAATGTATTATTTACTTGTGTGTGTGTGTGTGTGTGTCAATAAATTTATTTAATATCATATTAAATGCATCTTTTGACAACAGATGCAATATATGTATTATTTTATTAATAGGATTATGGCAGCACACATTATTTTCTCTTGGAACACATCAGCGTCTTATGTTAACTCACATTATGAACACACTTTACGTTTTCAGATATATGATTTCCTAACATTTCAGTAACAGTAGTGACCAAACAAATTTGTTAAATTTGCTGTTGTAGTCCTTAAGTCCTATATCCCTCAAAATTATTAAGAAAATGCAATGTGCATATACAATATATTATATACTATACCTAGTAATAATCGTAAAAATCATATTTCCATTTACTCATGGTTGAATAATATTCTTACTGTATGTAAGGTGGAAATAGTTCCACTTTTACATATTCTTCATACGACTGTTAAGTAATCATGCAATAATTATTTCCTCTACATATGCATACACGCACTTTTAGGAAATGTTTATACTATATTGCTTTGTTAGTGAAGGAAAAGTTAAGGCTTACGCTTTTACTATTATTTTTCACAGGAAACTATGTAACTATTTTCAAGGTAGTCATGCTATTCACAGCAGTATAAATGATAAAATAAATAAAATAACTAGATAATGTGTTTGTATCAACTGTGTGCAAATGTATGTATTAAATGAAACGAGTTTTGATATTTGAGCGAACCATTGCCACATGTACAAGTGTAATACACAAATGTTGCTAATACTTTTAACTAAAACAACACTCTTATGAACATGCAGTTCTCTGGTACACCTCCTCTACCAAACTAATGTAATAAATATATAATAATATGATGTAAGTAATAGTTAAATAATAAAAATATATACCGAACTTCGGGTAAATATGAATAAGATGACAAAATTCAAATTATGAAATTTAAATGTAGAAAATACCTTTGTAATACATTCAAATTTATTGGAATATGTTTGTATGGTTGTGTGTGTGTGTGTGTGTGTGTCAAACAATCATTTAATGTCACATAACAGAGAAAACTTGACTATATTATTTTAAAATCCTAAGTATATATATGTGAACCTTATCCAATGAGTCCATTTCTTCTTCATTTTCTGTGTGATCTTGATATACATTTGTTATATCCTTCTGAAACACAGAAGATAAAATATTTCCAAGATACTCAATACGCTTGCTCCAAGAAAGAATCCAAATATTCCACCAATGATAACTGCAAAAAATTGAAGAATAAGTTCGTATGAATTGTAGTTTTGATATTTTTAAAATAGAAATGTGTTTTATAACTGAAATATATGTATTATGGAAATTTTGAAACGTTAGGAATATATTATTTATTTTAATAAGAATGTATCAAAACACATTTACTAATTTCATGCAATATCTTGAAAAGGTTTAAGAATGTACTAATAGAAAAAAAGCACAATAGTTACAATAAAGTTTCCATATGTAAGAGTAATTCATATATTTCAATACCTTGATTTAGATGTTGGTATGTGTTCATATTAAAAGCAAAAATACTTGTTTGAGCATTGATCCATGGGATTGGTATTTTAACTTGGAGAAAACGGTCTCCAAAAGTAAACACACAAGGTCATATTTAAAATGAGTTTGGATTAAATATAACCCAATTGAAAACACTTGAAAAAAACTGAAATAGGTATTGAAAATATTATCGGGAGGTGAGAACACTTTTCTTGACGTATTTTCTCTATTGAATCTCATGAGAGTTATTTGGTTCAAAGGCAAAACCCTTTTTTATCTGAACACGTATATTTGATAACTCTTGAGTAAGAAACGTATTTACTAAAGGGGACAAATTATATAATACATTACTATTAAATACTTCTATGTAGAATTGCAGTAACGTTCTCATCTCACATACTCGCTTGGTTTTCGTCTGATATTAACATCGTCTAAAATCTAAAGAGTAGATTTTAGGGGGATACTTACTAAGGCTACGACAGCCTTTAGATTTCGCTTGGTTAAGCTAGAGGAACACAAAGATTGACACCCTGGGGTGAAAACACGCAATCAAGCTAAGGGGTCTTGCCTCTGTGAAATATGAACGACACTTAAACATTAGATTTTAACACTTCGATGTTTGAGTGATCTGGAAGGTTTGTCAGAATGTAAGAATGGGGATGAAGGAACGTTCGTTTACCTCTGGTTTCCTTTAGTTAAAGATCTTGTTGAATCTGTATATCAAGATAAGACGACACGGTCCCTGAAAGAAAGCTTCGCTTGTGCACTACTTCCCGCGGGATTTCTTTACATAACAATCGATAATCGGCCTATAACTGAGGGAGACAAGAACTGTTCACACGATATATTTCTAGTAACAACTCTCGAGCTATTTACGTGAAATTCGAGCCTTCCTTCGCTAAGACCGTTGACAGACCCCTTCTGAACCAGTCTGTGCACAAAGTGGGCTTAAAACATCAACTCTAATGTACGATATGCATAGGCATGCGCTGACTCCTTTATTTAGGGGTGCTACTAGGAGAGTTTCAGTTGCCTCTGAACATGTTTTTCTACTACCACGAAAGTAAATGCAACATCTGGAACAAAGAAGGCATCAAATCTGTAGGTCTGTAGTTTTGGACGTGTAATGTTGAAAGTATAGAAAACATGAAACATGCATAAACACATAGCTTAGCCATTGTATCGATTATCAATCAACTTTTGGCAGGTGTCTATAAAGAAACACAAGAACTGAAATTTGAAATGACTTCAAGTTACCTTGTTCAAGGCGTGCAAATGGCATATACATTTGCCTTACACTACAAATCTTATTAACTGCTCATGTAGCGAAATGCAACATTTTTTTTTAAAGTGTGCTTTTCTTTAACCCTTGCTATACATCCAATAGAGGATAAAAGTCAGTTAATGTTAAATTAAAACAAATTTTTAATACGTTATGCAAGTGATAAGAACTGGTGAATATTCAGTTTGTGTGTAAAAAAAAAAGAGATCGCTATGAAACCTGAGCTTCTGGTATTTGATAAAGATAATACCGCGTGTAAAATATTCAAAACAGCGTAGCCACTCTCATGTAATTATGAAGGCACTTATTTATAATAAATCACTTTGTTTCCTCTAATATCATGTGAGGTCACATGCGAATAGCATATTACCTTCGTTTGCTTTAAATTTAGTTCTTCCGCTCTATTCTCGACAACAAACTTACAATCTTGCCAAGAGGCTTGCGGTTACATAGAAGTGTGTGTTAAGGAAAGGACTACCCGCCACAATACAACTCATGTTAAAACGACGGCTACAATAACTACACGGTATTGTCGGATCGGGTCTATTGTACCCGCGGAAAAATTATACTTTTTTTTTTCAGGCGTTCAAATTTTCTAATTTATATCAATGACTGAAAATAATATTTCAGGTTATTTATTAATGACATTTAACCATTTACATGTTTCTAAAATGGGGGCCTCCCCCATGGCGCAGTGGTACCGTCATTGCCTTGTAACCAAGGGGTCCTGGGTTCGATACCCAGTGGAGTCACAAGTGGTTCGGATTCCACTTTAAACTGTAGGTCCAGTCCCGATTAGCCTTACTGTGCATAAAGTGGACTTAAAACAGCAACTCAAATCAAATCAAATCAATGTTTCTAAAATGTAACGTGTTTTACAAAATAACTTTAAACATTGAATAACATATGTTTTAAAGAAACCCTTGAGTTTTGAGTATAATAGTTTTCTAACATTTGGAACATTTTTATCGCAGGTCCAGTTAAAGTTAATGATTTTCAAGAATTTACATATTTTCATTATCTACTTTTTGTCAAAAATAACTTACAACATCGATTAACATATGTTACATAGAACACGTGAATGCTGAGTACAAATCGTTTGCATACATTTCGAGCACACTGTTCTTGTTTTCCGATCGATTTTTTATGGACAAATATGGCACCTCCTTCTGTACTGGTTCTATACACCTTGCTCTTCATTAGAACATCCGTTGGTTTGCTCGTCCATTACTAGTTTGCAACTTTGCTCCTTTCCCAAGTATTGCAAGAACCTTCTACGTCTACCCGATTTGGCTCCCAATTCTTACGGATGTACTGTTTGGTACAAAACAAATTCATTTAGTTCACTGATGTCGATCATGTCATGAAATATAACCATGGCAATCTCCGAGCTTTTCGTTTTACACTGTAGTTTCCTACCATTTTGTGTTATTAGATGTGCTGTGGAAGCGTCGATTTTCGGCTGTTCATGAAACGTAGAACGTAGAATCACCACTTTGTTCTTCTTGGGGCAATATGATACTATCATTAGATCATCTTGAAATCCAAACAAAGTGGAGCAACGCACTCGTTGTTTTGTGGCAGTAAACTCTGGCGGCAGCTCTCCTTTGTTCTTTCGCATCGTGCCGACCAGAGTAAGTTTCTTGGCAAGTAGATCCCTTGCAAGAGATACACTCGTGACGAAATTATGGCAAACGTGATATTTCTTCCACTACCTTCGATTTCCTTCACTAAGTCCTTCACTACTCTCTCTACTTGATTTTCCTCCCTATTAATTCCAGTTTCCATTCCTTTCTAGATTTCAGCCTTCAAAATATAAGCTGTTTGAGAATCACATATCAGCCACAGCTTTATTCCGTATTTACCAGATTTCGTAGGCAGGTACTGTCTAAAAGATCATCGCCCTCTAAAATTGACCAGTTGCTCGTATACAGTCATGATGCAATCAGGAATTTATGCTTCTCGGAGGTAAACAGTCCAAGTCTCGAATACATCAGTAGTGCAGTTGTCCGGGTTCTAAGCCCGAAAAGTGAGGCTCGGTGAGGCTCGCCTTAATGGTTTGCTCTCGTAAGGCACCGAGCCTCATTTTCTCGCAGTGTTGCCAACATCTTACTCGAAAAAATCACCAAGGTTTTTGTCTTGGTCTAACCTAACCTAAAGCAAGGAGCTGGCAACCTTGCTTGAGGCTTGTTTTACAGTGCATAAAGCAAGGTTGCCAACCTACTGGTACTTTTGCCATAGCCTTTTACAAAAAAGAGAGAGGAGAGAGAGAGGGGGAAGAGTTAAACAACCGAAGTAGACCTAGTGGCCGGGGGTTCTAAGCCCTCATTTGAGCCTCGAATTATTATTTGAGGCTCGTCGTAGCCTTTTATGATGTATATTTTGAGGGGTAGAGTTGGCAACACTGTGGGTTTTTACTGTAGCTTTTTATGAGGGGGATCTATTGCCCTTTGTTTACATCTGGCAACACTACTGTAGATTTTTTGACAGTGTTGTTAACCTACTGGGTTTTTTCAATGTAAATTTTCATCAAAGGACCTGAGGGGCCTATGTATTTTTTATGTCTGGCAATACTGTTGGGGGCCTAGTGTTGGCGACACTGTGGGTTTTTACTGTAGCCTTTTATGAGGGGGGTCTATTGCCCTCTGTTTACATCTGGCAACACTACCACTATTCATACTTTTTCTCACATATAGGTGTACGTGATGAATCACCAAACAGATTTTTCCTAAGTCATGAATTGGAGGGTTCTATGACAACCTATATTAATTCTCGTAAGAGAACAGAAAACACACACACACACAAAAAACAATACTGTGGTCACTACAACAAATAGTCTTCTTCAACCCCAATCCAACAACCCAAAAATCATCCTAACTAGAACCATGTAACTATCTGCCATCTGTTAGAGGTTTTGTGAACTATGTGGTGTTTTGTTTGTGTGTAAAAAAAATGCAATGCTTTTTGCACTTGGTTATCATCACCTAAGATGTTATTAATTGTTTTTTAAAATTAATTACAACTGAAAACTAATAATTAATATTATCTAAAGTTACTAATTAATATTATACAAATAATTGATATATTTTTTTTTGTTCTTGTTGCTAGTGTTGGGTAATTACAGTTGTTGCAAAATATTAGCTCTCGCGTATGACAGTTTTTGAGTTTTGTTTTGTTGGGTATATATAGACGAATCGAAATTTTATTTGTTATGTTAAATTGTATGTTAGGGTACATGGTAGGAGAAATCATTGTATATTAGAGCGCTCTTTTAATGATTTGCCTATAACTGCATACAGGAAGCCGTAAATTTAGCATAAAATATCCTGATCCTGTTTCTTCTAGCATGTGCGACGTTTGTTGTGGTGGGCTTCTTGGGGGAAATGTGATTCTCCCATGATGTCATCTGACTTACTAGTATATGCGATACGAAGAACAGGTGTGAATGTGGCTTACTAGGATTAGGCTCATGGTAATGAGGTCCTAGTAGCTGAAACGTTGTCGGGGTATTTTGCAAAAATTTTCCTTAAACAGTTAACAAATATAATATATATTTTTTTTAAATTCAGACATTAGATGGATTTTACAAATATATTTTTAAAAAAATAGGTTAGGTAATTGTGGCTTCTACAGCTCGCCAAGCAGGGTGCTCTTGCATAAGCTCTTATCAGTCTGTAAGTCAGCAACAAGCAACCTGCGCTAGAGGTAGATGCTCTTGACATCATGAAAAATGAAAGCTTTTTCACTGTAAATTTTCATAAAAGGACCTGAGGGGTCCATGTATTTTTATGTCTGGCAATACTGTTGGGGGCCTAGTGTTGGCGACACTGTGGGTTTTTACTGTAGCTTTTTATGAGGGGGGGTTTATTGCCCCCTTTTTATATTTGGCAATTTTATTGGATGTTCCTTTTTTTGAGGCTCGAAATTATTATTTGAGGCTTGAAATCATTATTTGATGCTCGTCGGTGTTGCCAACCCACTCTACAAAAATTTTACTATATGATCTTTCACTGGCTAAGCTAACCTAACCTAACCTAACCTAACCTAACCCACCCTAACCTAACCTAACCTAACCTAACCTAACCTAACCTAACCTAACCTAACCTACTCTAACCTAACCCACCCTAACCTAACCTAACCTAACCTAACCTACTCTAACCTAACCTAACCTACTCTAACCTAACCTAACCTAACCTACTCTATCCTAACCTAACCTAACCTAACCTAACCTAAAGCAAGGTTGCCAACCTACTGGTACTTTTGCCATGGCTTTTTACAAAAAAAAGAGAGAGGAGAGAGAGAGGGAAGAGTTAAACAACCGACAGCCTACCTACAGCTTTTTACAAAAAAAAAGAGAGAGGAGAGAAAGAGAGGGAAGAGTTAAGCGTATTATCTGCTTTCATGTCAGATTTTACCAACCTGTGAGCTGTAGTGTTTAGGTGACAAGCGACCTGCTCAAATATGAGTTGGCAGCACTGACTTATAAACCCATTGGGTTCTCTTGGCATGTTTTTTCATGATGTGTTGCTAGGCTATTGAGCATCTTGGCGTATACAATGTATATACTTTGAGAGGGGGGTCATAGCTTTTTTATGCTGTACGAATACTGGAAGCTTGACAGTGACAACCAACAGAGTAGGTAAACCTACATCCAGGAACTGGCAACACTAGTTTCTGACAGTGAATTTGAAATAAAATATTAAACAAAATACATGAGTAAGCACTGTGATTACAAATAGTACCAGTGTTGTGCCCCCAACTCCAACTGGGCAACTGGGGGAAATAATTGTACAACAATTTGTACCTAATTGTACAACAACTTGTACCTAATTGTACAACATATACACAGACATAAAAGAGAGAGCCTTCCCGCAACTTACTTCATGTACAATTTATATGATTTTACAACTGTGAAAAGAAAGCATATGTGTTCTGTATGCACACATTTATTCTTATTTTTCGAAGTTGAATGAAAGCACGTGTTTTTACGCTCTCGTAATACTGACCTTGCCCCAGTGATTTTAAATTGCTTCCATCCGCTTTTTTTTCTATGTTATTTCCGCATGTATGCAACATTTGCTT
Source organism: Lepisma saccharinum (assembly GCF_977018435.1). NCBI lineage: Eukaryota > Metazoa > Arthropoda > Insecta > Zygentoma > Lepismatidae > Lepisma > Lepisma saccharinum. Next base: position 664,260 of record NC_139236.1, read on the forward strand.
TCAATAGACAGAAGGAATGTTAGTATAGCAGGCTCCGAGTTTACAATTTATTAAATTAAACAATAATTTATGTAAGAATATACTTGTACTTACCGAACACAAAATAATAAAAAGCACATGTGAATGTTTGCGTGTACAAAATGCTAATTAGCGAGAGTTAATTAAGCAAGGCAAGTAAAAGAAGCAAAATAGAACAACATATGGCGGCGTGAAAATATGTAAAAAATTCGATTCAGAGGTGGATCGAATTAAAGTTGGGGGATATTTTGCATTTTTTCCCTATAATGTACAAAACATTTACCGTACATAATCTTTTCCATTTACAACAGTATAAAATAAGAGGAATGTGTGACAATATCCATATTAATTAGGAAGGTATGTTGTATGCTAGGTTAGCTAATTGGGTCTTCTACAGCTTCACTGTATAGAGGGAAGATGGAAAAAGAGAGCTCTACGGAAACTGACGCTCTTAACAATATTGTACGCCCGTAAAAATTATATATAAATAAGGCATAAGCGTATTATCTGCTTTCATGTCAGATTTTACCAACCTGTGAGCTGTAGTGTTTAGGTGACAAGCGACCTGCTCAAATATGATACTGTTGACAAATATTGTACGCCCGTGAAAATTATATATAAATAAGACTTAAACGTATTATCTGCTTTCATGTCAGATTTTACCAACCTGTGAGCTGTAGTGTTTAGGTGACAAGCGACCTGCTCAAATATGATACTGTTGACAAATATTGTACGCCCGTGAAAATTATATATAAATAAGGCATAAGCGTATTATCTGCTTTCATGTCAGATTTTACCAACCTGTGAGCTGTAGTGTTTAGGTGACAAGCGACCTGCTCAAATATGATACTGTTGACAATATTGTACGCCCGTGAAAATTATATATAAATAAGACTTAAGCGTATTATCTGCTTTCATGTCAGATTTTACCAACCTGTGAGCTGTAGTGTTTAGGTGACAAGCGACCTGCTCAAATATGATACTGTTGACAATATTGTACGCCCGTGAAAATTATATATAAATAAGACTTAAGCGTATTATCTGCTTTCATGTCAGATTTTCCCAACCTGTGAGCTTTAGTGTTTAGGTGACAAGCGACCTGCTCAAATATGATACTGTTGACAATATTGTACGTCCGTGAAAATTATATATAAATAAGACTTAAGTGTATTATCTGCTTTCATGTCAGATTTTACCAACCTGTGAGCTGTAGTGTTTAGGTGACAAGCGACCTGCTCAAATATGATACTGTTGACAATATTGTTCGTATATTGTATTGTATAGGAGACTAGAAGCATATAATTTGGCGAAAAAAAAAACCAAGTAAGGTCATAGAGAATAGTTAAAAAAAAGTGAACAATTATATTTTGCATTGCACAGCATTGGATATTAAATAACATACCCCCAAAAAATCTCTGCATTATGCGTTCTGTAAAAAATTGCCCTACGTGCCAAACTGCTGTTTTCAAAGGCACTGTCGTACTTGTGTGCCGGGAAAGCGAATATGTGCGACCAAACTGTGCTCTAAGTGTGGAAAAAATATTTCTATTGCCAACTTCAAGTTGTTTTTTTTTGACACGTATATATATTATTATTTTTTTAACAGAGGAAGAAAGTCCGTGCTTCGGAAATCGCGATGATGTGCGTAATGATATCTTTCGTCTCCTGCATAGACTTGTACCAATCTACTGTGTACCATCTTCTTCCTTGCCTTGCCTCGTCCAGTTCGTCCAACCTCTCGTTCAATTTTTCCCCTGCAGCCGAAAGCAGAATGTTGAGATCACCGCACCTCAGGCCGCCGATCTCCCGAAGATGGTTCTTGAGAACCATTTCACAAGGGATGCGAAATTCCGGCGTTGTTCTTGCTATGATTACAAGTTTCCCTACATCCTCACAATCTCTGTTTACTACTTTTTTGAATATTTTACATAGTAGCTCGGGTGGCAAATCAGTTATACGAGACATGTTGTTATTATTATTATTTTTTACTCTATGTTATTTATATACCCCACCCCAATTTTTGTTTCGTGTTCATGGCGATGGTGGTAGAGTGCCACACACGTAAATTTGCCGTTGCGTAGAAACGAATTTTCGTTTCGTCTTCTTCTCTCTTAGCATCATGTGTTCTACCCTGCTCGATAACCTTCGCTATTGTTACCATATTGTCATTCTATTCCTGGACACACTCGCGCAAACATCATTGAAAACAATTGAATAGCGCTCCAGCTCGCGGTTCCCACCGTTCGGTAGGGACGCTAATGTGGCAATATAGCACGGCGTAGTGCTTGCTTCTTTTATGCAGTGCATGTTTATTGGCTAGCTAGTAACTAGTGTTGCCAACTGTAATAATGAAGCACTATTTCTGTCATGGAAGGGGAAAAACTAAGTATTTGACCGGTTTGACGTTGTGTGCGTGTATTGCGTGTGTGTATGTAAAAGTGTGTGTTTGCTAATGAACGTTAAATTCCATAATGCCTCCAGTTCTGTCGAAGTTGAAATCAAAAACCTTGCATAGCCAAGCTCGGGAAATTCTAAGCAACGTGCACGAGTTCATGAAGGAGGAAGCCAGTCATGGTGTTAGCATCCCAATAAAGCATTTTGGCAAGAGAGCAGCGAACAGCAGCAACAAATTGTTCATATTTCATAATTTTGGAATTATTCAAAATAAATAAATTATGTAGCTCCAACATCATTTCAACTCTGGCTCCGGCACGTGTTCTTGTAGAAATTGCATAGAGGAGGCTGTCATTTTTGCTGCTTAATGCGATACATATTGTTTTCTGTGTTAAAATTACCATGCTTTGATGAGTGATAAGCCTATTGAAAACTGTGATCGAGCGAGATATTCTTTTGCGCTGAATAGTATTGAAATAACATAAGAAGTCTCATTATTTATTTTATATTTTGATGTTTTAGTTAGGAATATATTGATTTTCAATTTTCCGTTGCTGCGTAATGACCGGGGGTCGAAATAGAGCGGCATCTGCCGCCACCTCCCAGGGAGGCAAAATGACTAGCGCCGGCCCTGGTTTATAACAAAAAAAAAAAGCCGCGCATCTTATCGTCTAGTGGCAGTATATGTACTTGTTATTGTTGTGGAAGCCGGCATCCTTTGTAAATGTACAACAAAGGCAACCGACTGTCGCCGATCTCAGAGAGGAAATAATAATAATACTGCTTCAGGAGGAGTGTTATGGTGCAATTGTAGCGGTTTAACACGTTGGCATGTTATTATCTGCCGTTGCAGTTCCATACCAGTGTATACGGGTTTTGGAAGTGAAAAGTTAAAACGCCACCAGTGCATTAATGCAATGAAAAATAATATATATATTTTTTTATTTTGTTTGAAATCACTCAAATAAGGAATCGTATGAAGAAGTCTTCTTTGCAGCATTTTTGGTAATTTTACTTATGTGTTAGTTCATATTTTGCGAATTTTTAGTCCATATGTATGTAGCTACATACAAAGTCACTTGTTAGTACATATTAATCCTAGTCCTGGTATAATGCATGACGTTTAAAACTCAACGTTAGATAGACCTGAATTCTCTAATTTTATTGTTGTACGTAACAGCTGTGCATCGGCGCACTGCAGCGATTTTTCTATCTGCTCCATTAGCAATACTGTTTTTTTAGTCTCTGCTCTCTGCGTCTCTGCTCACGAACTTTTCGAAAGCTGCGTGCTCTAACTTTCTGTCTGCTTCGTGACGTGCATCCAGATCCGTCTGCCTGGTGTTGTAAGCGATGTCGTGATTTTTGCATGCGGCGTCCAACGGATTCACACTCTTGTCCCCTCTCTCCAATTTTTTCTCGAGTTTGGTACCCGGTCCGCAGTACTGGTAGCCAGGTAAATGCATCTCAAAAGGTAACTTGTCTGCACATTGCAACGTTCGCCTCGGAAATAAAACCACTCGACGATTGTCGTGAAAATTCAGTCGTTGTGTTCGACGACGCCATCCTGGAAAATCAAAATGAAATTCGCAACTTTTTCACGCAAGGTCGTCACAAAAAAAATAGATTGCTTCTACCTAGCTCAAACGTTTTCCAAAATTCCAAAACAGTTAGTACGCGACAACGCTAATTTCATATGTTTGTTTCGTCAAGATCACACCAACCTCAAGCACGCTTACGATGACTACGTAGGCGGAGACATGAACTACAATCAATTTTCGGAACGCTGCTGCTCTACTTGCTGGAACGGTGACGATTTCGGATTCGCGACGATCGACATGACGAGGAAACCCAACGACGGAAAATACAGAAACAAAATCAACGACTTTCTAAACGTTGTAACGTTGTGAGAAACGACGTATATAAATAAACGTTTATTTATATACGTCGTTTCTCACAACGTTACAACGTTTAGAAAGTCGTTGATTTTGTTTCTGTATTTTCCGTCGTTGGGTTTCCTCGTCATGTCGATCGTCGCGAATCCGAAATCGTCACCGTTCCAGCAAGTAGAGCAGCAGCGTTCCGAAAATTGATTGTAGTTCATGTCTCCGCCTACGTAGTCATCGTAAGCGTGCTTGAGGTTGGTGTGATCTTGACGAAACAAACATATGAAATTAGCGTTGTCGCGTACTAACTGTTTTGGAATTTTGGAAAACGTTTGAGCTAGGTAGAAGCAATCTATTTTTTTTGTGACGACCTTGCGTGAAAAAGTTGCGAATTTCATTTTGATTTTCCAGGATGGCGTCGTCGAACACAACGACTGAATTTTCACGACAATCGTCGAGTGGTTTTATTTCCGAGGCGAACGTTGCAATGTGCAGACAAGTTACCTTTTGAGATGCATTTACCTGGCTACCAGTACTGCGGACCGGGTACCAAACTCGAGAAAAAATTGGAGAGAGGGGACAAGAGTGTGAATCCGTTGGACGCCGCATGCAAAAATCACGACATCGCTTACAACACCAGGCAGACGGATCTGGATGCACGTCACGAAGCAGACAGAAAGTTAGAGCACGCAGCTTTCGAAAAGTTCGTGAGCAGAGACGCAGAGAGCAGAGACTAAAAAAACAGTATTGCTAATGGAGCAGATAGAAAAATCGCTGCAGTGCGCCGATGCACAGCTGTTACGTACAACAATAAAATTAGAGAATTCAGGTCTATCTAACGTTGAGTTTTAAACGTCATGCATTATACCAGGACTAGGATTAATATGTACTAACAAGTGACTTTGTATGTAGCTACATACATATGGACTAAAAATTCGCAAAATATGAACTAACACATAAGTAAAATTACCAAAAATGCTGCAAAGAAGACTTCTTCATACGATTCCTTATTTGAGTGATTTCAAACAAAATAAAAAAATATATATATTATTTTTCATTGCATTAATGCACTGGTGGCGTTTTAACTTTTCACTTCCAAAACCCGTATACACTGGTATGGAACTGCAACGGCAGATAATAACATGCCAACGTGTTAAACCGCTACAATTGCACCATAACACTCCTCCTGAAGCAGTATTATTATTATTTCCTCTCTGAGATCGGCGACAGTCGGTTGCCTTTGTTGTACATTTACAAAGGATGCCGGCTTCCACAACAATAACAAGTACATATACTGCCACTAGACGATAAGATGCGCGGCTTTTTTTTTTGTTATAAACCAGGGCCGGCGCTAGTCATTTTGCCTCCCTGGGAGGTGGCGGCAGATGCCGCTCTATTTCGACCCCCCGGTCATTACGCAGCAACGGAAAATTGAAAATCAATATATTCCTAACTAAAACATCAAAATATAAAATAAATAATGAGACTTCTTATGTTATTTCAATACTATTCAGCGCAAAAGAATATCTCGCTCGATCACAGTTTTCAATAGGCTTATCACTCATCAAAGCATGGTAATTTTAACACAGAAAACAATATGTATCGCATTAAGCAGCAAAAATGACAGCCTCCTCTATGCAATTTCTACAAGAACACGTGCCGGAGCCAGAGTTGAAATGATGTTGGAGCTACATAATTTATTTATTTTGAATAATTCCAAAATTATGAAATATGAACAATTTGTTGCTGCTGTTCGCTGCTCTCTTGCCAAAATGCTTTATTGGGATGCTAACACCATGACTGGCTTCCTCCTTCATGAACTCGTGCACGTTGCTTAGAATTTCCCGAGCTTGGCTATGCAAGGTTTTTGATTTCAACTTCGACAGAACTGGAGGCATTATGGAATTTAACGTTCATTAGCAAACACACACTTTTACATACACACACGCAATACACGCACACAACGTCAAACCGGTCAAATACTTAGTTTTTCCCCTTCCATGACAGAAATAGTGCTTCATTATTACAGTTGGCAACACTAGTTACTAGCTAGCCAATAAACATGCACTGCATAAAAGAAGCAAGCACTACGCCGTGCTATATTGCCACATTAGCGTCCCTACCGAACGGTGGGAACCGCGAGCTGGAGCGCTATTCAATTGTTTTCAATGATGTTTGCGCGAGTGTGTCCAGGAATAGAATGACAATATGGTAACAATAGCGAAGGTTATCGAGCAGGGTAGAACACATGATGCTAAGAGAGAAGAAGACGAAACGAAAATTCGTTTCTACGCAACGGCAAATTTACGTGTGTGGCACTCTACCACCATCGCCATGAACACGAAACAAAAATTGGGGTGGGGTATATAAATAACATAGAGTGAAAAATAATAATAATAACAACATGTCTCGTATAACTGATTTGCCACCCGAGCTACTATGTAAAATATTCAAAAAAAATAGTAAACAGAGATTGTGAGGATGTAGGGAAACTTGTAATCATAGCAAGAACAACGCCGGAATTTCGCATCCTTTGTGAAATGGTTCTCAAGGACCATCTTCGGGGGATCAGCGGCCTAAGATGCGGTGATCTCAACATTCTGCTTTCGGCTGCAGGGGAAAAATTGAACGAGAGGTCGGACGAACTGGACGAGGCAAGGCAGGGAAGAAGGCAGTACACAGTAGATTGGTACAAGTCTATGCAGAAGACGAAAGATATCATTACGCACATCATCGCGTTTTCCGAAGCACGGACTTTCTTCCTCTGTTAAAAAAATAATAATATATATACGTGTCAAAAAAAAACAACTTGAAGTTGGCAATAGAAATATTTTTTCCACACTTAGAGCACAGTTTGGTCGCACATATTCGCTTTCCCGGCACACAAGTACGACAGTGCCTTTGAAAACAGCAGTTTGGCACGTAGAGCAATTTTTTACAGAACGCATAATGCAGAGATTTTTTGGGGGTATGTTATTTAATACCTAATGCTGTGCAATGCAAAATATAATTGTTAATTTTTTTTAACTATTCTCTATGACCTTACTTGGGTTTTTTTTCGCCAAATTATATGCTTCTAGTCTCCTATACAATACAATATACGAACAATATTGTCAACAGTATCATATTTGAGCAGGTCGCTTGTCACCTAAACACTACAGCTCACAGGTTGGTAAAATCTGACATGAAAGCAGATAATACACTTAAGTCTTATTTATATATAATTTTCACGGACGTACAATATTGTCAACAGTATCATATTTGAGCAGGTCGCTTGTCACCTAAACACTACAGCTCACAGGTTGGGAAAATCTGACATGAAAGCAGATAATACGCTTAAGTCTTATTTATATATATAATTTTCACGGGCGTACAATATTGTCAACAGTATCATATTTGAGCAGATCGCTTGTCACCTAAACACTACAGCTCACAGGTTGGCAAAATCTGACATGAAAGCAGATAATACGCTTAAGTCTTATTTATATATAATTTTCACGGGCGTACAATATTGTCAACAGTATCATATTTGAGCAGGTCGCTTGTCACCTAAACACTACAGCTCACAGGTTGGTAAAATCTGACATGAAAACAGATAATACGCTTAAGTCTTATTTATATATAATTTTCACAAACGTACAATATTGTTAAGAGCGTCAGTTTTCGTAGAGCTCTCTTTTTCCATCTTCCCTCTATACAGTGAAGCTGTAGAAGACACAATTAGCTAACCTAGCATACAACATACTTTCCTAATTAATATGGATATTGTCTGTGAATTGTGAATGATGAAAATATATCACCTTTGAATATTCTAGTAGAGTTGAGGAGAGGAAAAAAAATTAATTGTTTTCTGGTGTCATTGGTGAAAAACTAATAATCCTCGTAAAACTAATTTTCAGAAAACTATTTATAGAACATTTAATAAAATAACAAATCCAGATAAACAAAATGAACGAAACATATTATTACGAATGGATTTTGTGTAAGGACCAGAAATTGTACCTTTTCAAATAGATAGCGAATAGATCACATGTAGAATATCATTTAGGCAAATTATAAGAAATTAATTAAATCAGTTATCGAAGATTCATACCTCCAATTTCTCTGTAGGCACTTTAGAATAGAAGTTTTTCTATTTAAACATACCTATTCAAGAGGATATAGAAAACCCTTTGAAATAATTCATGAAAAAAACAGATTTCTTTCTCACTTTCATGAATATTTCGGAAGAGGCCAGAGCCCCTAAACCTCTCCTCCTGGTTCGCTATGGAAATGAGGAACTAGCTGATTGGAGAGGAGAGCATAAAAGTTTGTAAATCTAATTAAATATGTTTTATTTTATATATTAAATCTTATCATTTCTATAATCAAAATAATCAAAATTAACATGAGGTAAATATGTGATTAATTATAACTAACACTCCTTCTGTCTATTGAAAGCGAATGTTGCGTGCATGCGGAAATAACACAGAAAAAAAAAGCGGATGGAAGCAATTTAAAATCACTGGGGCAAGGTCAGTATTACGAGAGCGTAAAAACACGTGCTTTCATTCAACTTCGAAAAATAAGAATAAATATGTGCATACAAAACACATATGCTTTCTTTTCACAGTTGTAAAATCATATAAATTGTACATAAAATAAGTTGCGGGAAGGCTCTCTCTTTTATGTCTGTGTATATGTTGTACAATTAGGTACAAGTATTGTACAATTAGGTACAAATTGTTGTACAATTATTTTCCCCAGTTGGAGTTGGGGGCATAGCACTGGTACTATTTGTAATCACAGTGCTTACTCATGTATTTTGTTTAATATTTTATTTCAAATTCACTGTCAGAAACTAGTGTTGCCAGTTCCTGGATGTAGGTTTACCTACTCTGTTGGTTGTCACTGTCAAGCTTCCAGTATTCGTACAGCATAAAAAAGCTATAACCCCCCTCTCAAAATATATACATTGTATACGCCAAGATGCTCAATAGCCTAGCAACACATCATGAAAAAACATGCCAAGAAAACCCAATGGGTTTATAAGTCAGTGCTGCCAACTCATATTTGAGCAGGTCGCTTGTCACCTAAACACTACAGCTCACAGGTTGGTAAAATCTGACATGAAAGCAGATAATACGCTTAACTCTTCCCTCTCTTTCTCTCCTCTCTCTTTTTTTTTTTTGTAAAAAGCTGTAGGTAGGCTGTCGGTTGTTTAACTCTTCCCTCTCTCTCTCCTCTCTCTTTTTTTTGTAAAAAACTATGGCAAAAATACCAGTAGGTTGCCAACTTTGCTTTAGGTTAGGTTAGGTTAGGTTAGGTTAGGTTAGGTTAGGTTAGGTTAGGTTAGAGTAGGTTAGGTTAGGTTAGGTTAGGTTAGGTTAGAGTAGGTTAGGTTAGGTTAGAGTAGGTTAGGTTAGGTTAGGTTAGGTTAGGTTAGGTTAAGTTAGGTTTGGTTTGGCTAGGTTAGGTTAGGTTAGGTTAGGTTAGGTTAGAGTGGGTGTTGGCAGCTGTCGGTTGTTTAACTCTTCTCTCTCTCTCTCCTCTCTCTTTTTTGTATAAAGTTATGGCAAAAGTACCAGTAGGTTGGCAACCTTGCTTTAGGTTAGATTAGACAAAAAAAGCTGTAGGTGGGCTGTCGGTTGTTTAACTCTTCCATCTCTCTCTCTCCTCTCTCTTTTTTGTAAAAAGTTATGGCAAAAATACCAGTAGGTTAGCAACCTTGCTTTATGCACTGTAAGGCAAGCCTCAAGCAAAATTGCCAGCTCCTTGCTTGAGGCTAGGTTAGGTTAGGGTGGGTTAGGTTAGGTTAGGTTAGGTTAGGTTAGAGTAGGTTAGGTTAGGTTAGGTTAGGTTAGGTTTGAGTAGGTTAGGTTAGGTTAGGTTAGGTTAGGTTAGGTTAGGTTAGGTTAGGTTAGGTTAGGTTAGGTTAGAGTAGGTTAGGTTAGGTTACGTTAGGTTAGGTTAGGGTGGGTGTTGGCAGCTGTTGGTTGTTTAACTCTTCTCTCTCTCCTCTCTCTTTTTTTTTGTAAAAAGCCATGGCAAAAGTACCAGTAGGTTGGCAACCTTGCTTTATGCACTGTAAAACAAGCCTCAAGCAAGGTTGCCAGCTCCTTGCTTTAGGCTATGTTAGACCAAAAAAAACCTTGGTGATTTTTTTCGAGTAAAATGTTGGCAACACTGCGAGAAAATGAAGCTCATGCCTTACAAGAAAAAAAAACATTAAGGCGATTTTTATTTGATGACGTTGAACCCGTGCAGTGTTACCACCCATCCATCTCTCTCTTTTACGGCAGTGCCGGCTCTCCTTGCCCAGTATATGTAGGTTGGCAAAAATTGCTTATGCACTGTAAAGCAAACCTCAAGCAAAATTGCCAGCTCCTTGCTTTAGGCTAGGTTAGACAAAAAAAAAGCTGTAGGTAGGCTGTCGGTTGTTTAACTCTTCCCTCTCTCTCTCCCCTCTCTCTTTTTTTGTAAAAAGCTATGGCAAAAATACCAGTAGGTTGGCAACCTTGCTTTATGCACTGTAAAACAAGCCTCAAACAAAATTGCCAGCTCCTTGCTTTAGGCTAGGTTAGACCAAAAACCTTGGTGATTTTTTCGAGTAAGATGTTGGTAACACTGCGAGAAAATAGAGCTTATGCCTTACAAGAGCAAACCATCAAAGCGAGCCTCACCGAGCTTTACTTTCGAGTGTAGTGTTGGCAACACTGCGAGAAAAAGGTTGCCAGCTCCTTGTTTTAGGTTAGGTTAGACCAAAAACTTTGGTGATTTTTTTCGGGTAAGAGTTGGCAACACTGCGCCTTACGAGAGAAATCCATTAAGGCAATCGAGCCCCACGACGAGCCCCACGAGCCCCAATTCTTGTTTCAGAACCCGGACACTATACTACTTTAGTCCATATTTTTTGCATTATTTTTTATAAAAATAGTTCAAGTATATTCCATGTGTGTAGCTATTTTATTTTCTGCAGCAAATTTATGTATTTTTATTGGAGAGTATTAATTAGTTTGATCTGTGCATGAGAATTACAAAATAGTTTCTATATGCTTCGTGCTTCAACTTGCTGAAAGTTTCAACACCTGCTTTGCAAGTTGCATGTTAACTTGTAACAAGCCTCAGATCATTAACACCTGCTATGCAATTTTCATTTTAACTTGCAGCAAGCTTTTGAGACTTTAACACTTGCCATGCAAGTTTCATGTTAACTTGCAGCAAGCCTTGAGACTTATCGTGCAAGTTAGCTGCAGGTATCAGTTAGAACTTACTGCAATTTCAAATGTTGGTAATTGCAAATTTATTGAAGATTTGAGATAAGTCTACCTTGCTATCCGGGAAGTATCTCTTTTCTTGCATTTTAAATAACCATTTTATTGAAAATCGAGTACAAAATTGATCCTTGTCAAATAAAGTTCGTACATTTTTACTATTAACAAATTTTAATATTTTTTATCCTGGAAGAGACAATAATATTTTATGACAGTTTATTGACAGAATATGCTAATAGTTTTAAAATAATCAGGCGATTGTTTTTGTATGAGAAAAGTGTTTCATATATATATATATATATATATATATATATATATATATATTGTCTATTCTATACGTAGTTCATTTTTTTAGATAATGAAATTTTATAGTTTCTTAAAATGTGATACCAAGAGTAACTTACTGTAGAAATAGTGGACATGGTGCTTGATCTAGACATTGCTGTGATCATCACTAATGATCAATATACTACTACTATTATTATTATCTTTACATGGATTTTTATATTTAAATTTACAGAATGTAAACGCTGGAAGAATATAATAGCAAGCAGAGTCTTAAGAACTAGAATGAAATGTGGCTAAGAGTTTACCTGGAGGAAGTCTTTCGGAACGTTGGTAATCTACGCTGGCGTATAAGCATACAACAAACATAAACAACACACACAATGCCAATAACATTTTCCTTTCCTGAAAAATGAAAGAGAAATAATATAAAAATCTCATCCTACAGACATTGTTTTCTTCAAGGGTTGTACAAATTAATATACATATATTAAAATAAAACTCTGAACCATTACCAATTCTTATCTTTAACCTCTCTGCAAGCTCAAATACAGCCTTAGTTAGTCAATAATCAATACTTAATTTTAATTACACTACTTGGAATCAATTTTCGAATTGAATTAATGATGGGTATCAACTTTTTGTATGTTGTGGATGTGATGGATTAAACATTATGCTGCCCTCCCCCAAATTAAACATATTCTACAACATTGTACTGTAGTTTAAAGTTTCAAGTTTGGTTGAGCCCACTATTTCGTATATTTGAACAATGACTCTCGTTTCCTTTGAAAAACTTTCAACTTTTTTCTGTGCACTAAACGTATCATCAAGGTTCAATGTTACTTGATACATGGAGAAGGAAAGATGAAAGTTTTTTTTTAAAATTCTAATTTATTAATTTCAATGGCAAAGAGCTCAGACAGAAAATACACGACACAAGTTAATTTATCAAAGGATGATACTGACAACTCTAAACATTTATTGTAATAGACGTTCATAATTAATAAACCGAAGAGAGGTTTCTTACAAATAAAATTTTTAATGACATTATACCGGGTGTCCATAAAATCCCTTTACAACTTAAAAAAATCACTACAAATGCAAATAATGAGATATTTGAGTGAATTTTTATTCATTGTACTTGATTACTATTAACGTTTGTACTAATAGTCAATTTGTGTATTTCAGGTAACATTGTGAAGAAAGAGAGATCCTCAAAGAAAAATGGCTACTCCGCAAGAAAAGGCACAATGTGTGGCATGCTTTATTGAAACAAAATCTGACACTCAAACTCAGCGAAACTTCAGGACTAGGTATGGGAAACAACCATTAATTCGTGAATGGCACAGGAAATTCATGGAGACCAGTACAAGCAAGAAGTGGAAGAAAACGAGTATCAGAGGAAGACATCGAACGTGTGAGACAAGCCTTTGTTAATTCTCCAGGGAAATCCATTCGCACTGCTGCCAGACAGTTACAGCTACCACGATCAACAGTGCACAAGGTCCTACACCACAACCTGCGATTGTATGCGTATAAAGTGAAACTGTTGCATGCCATCGAGCCCAATGATAAACCGAAACGCGAAACGTTTGCCGTGGACATGCTTTATCGAATATCGGAGGATGAAATGTTCCTCAACCGAGTGTGTTTTACTGATGAGGTAACATTTCATTTTTCCGGTAAACTGAACACGTACAATGCGAGAATCTGTGGCTCAGAAAACCCCCATGCGACAATGGACCTCAAACGATACAGTGGACTGATGTTCAATCGAATCATTGGTCCATTTTTCATTGCGGAGCAAACAATTACTGCAAATGTTTACCTTGAAATTTTGACTGAATATGTGACACTAGAACTGGCTGACCTTCAACCAACCGTCCTTTACCAACAGGATGATGCACCACCACATTGGGGATTAAATGTTCGTGACTTCCTGGACCAAACTTTCCAGGTAGGTGGATTGGATGGGATGGCCATATTCCCTGGTCACCAAGTTCACCAGACATAACGCCCCTAGATTTCTTTCTATGGGGCTACGTTAAGACAATGTGTATCTAACAAATGGTACGGAACATTACTGACCTCAAGCAAAGGATCACTGATGCCATGATCACTGAGGCTATGCTAGAGCGGACATGACGCGAAATCGATTTTCGCCTTGACGTCCTTCGTGCAACCAATTGTGCCCATATTGAGGTTTATTAAGTTATGAAAAAAAACTTCGATATATACTACTAATATGTGACAAATTTCACTTAATTATCTCTTCATGTTTGTTTGGAATAAAAGCTTGAAGTTGTAAAGAGACTTTATGGACACCCTGTATAAGTTCCTGATGTGTGTGTGTGTTTGTTTCGTCAAAACTATAGTCAAATTCAGCCCATATTTTCTTGGGAATTTACTGATCGACTTGTGATGTACATTCAGCTACACGTGCTCGAAAGTCCTCTAATGTAGCAAGGAGGAAGTGGGATAAACGTTTAGTAAGTAATACAAAAGTAGCAAATAGTTATAGTGTCAAATTGTTCTTGAATTAGTGTGCATGAATGTGTAAGAAAATGATTAGTCCAGGCTGTGGTCGACTTCTTGATCTCCGCACCGACATTCTTGGTTCTAGTCTCCACCTTAGCATGGTGCTCATTGAGTACTTTTTCTTCAATATCAACTAATCACCACTAACCCAATCGCCACAATAATTCAAAATTGTAGAATATAAAAAATTGAAAATACAAAATGAACGGTAACGCAAAATTGATTCCAAGATGACAAGAGAGACATTACAGAAGTATCGAAAATTAGAACATGTGAAAGAAATTGGGTACTTACTGTGGGAGGAGGCATTCAAAATAAACAAATGCAAATCTTTGAAAAACAACATAGTAATATTATGTTCTTCAAATGGCATTTCTATCCTATTTAATATCATCGCCACATCATCCACCACTGGCCTGGAACCTATACCACGAAATAATTTTAGTTTTCTGCTTTAATGATAGTGTTGTTCTTAATAAAAGTTATTTTTAAAGCTACGCGAAAAGTTTAAAATGTGTTTTTGAGGTAAAAATAGGAATTCATAGTTCATTAAGGTATTTTACGTTCCATAGAGTTTCCGTGGAGGATTGCTGTGTGCATGAAACGCAAAAGTCTATCAATAGCATACGCTTAGGACGTAGCAAAATAATAATAATCATAATAAATATGAACCTTGAAATCCGTTCCTTACTCATAACTCAAGTCAACAATTCTCACTCCCACTAGACACGTCTACTTTCTCGGCGGAATGTTATGCTATCTGCAGTTACGCTTCTCTCACTCCTTAATTCCCACGGACGCCTTGAGTGTCCTTCAAGAGCTATCAAGAACAGGTCGGGCGGATATAAGTTAACAGTATTTCCCTATCTTGTTTTCCGTTTAATAATGGAACTACGACGAAAAGGCCTGGCAGCGACATGACATATATATCCGAACACACAGTGGCCTAAATAAATATCACGATCAAATAGACGCATAGGCTAAAAAAGCGAGAACGAAAGAACACGTCCCTCCGCTGCAACTTCTGTATGCTGACCTCCTACCAAGGCGGGACCAGGATTAATCATCTAGAGGTGCTGAATTAAATTTAGGGGCGCGATGTTGAAAATACAGAAAACATGAAATATGTATGCATGTTTTTGCCACTAAATCAAATACCAATCAACTTTTAGTAGGCATCTGTGATAATATGCCAATGAAACTGAAGAATACTAGCGACTTGCTTCATTTCTACTTGATCTTTGCACAACAACGACATATTTGTAATTTTGAAATGAACAGTTTGTTCAAATAAGGCCAATGAAATATATGGAAGACGGGAGATTTTTTTGCAGAAAGAGGCAAGCAAGGTATTTTTCCACTGGATGGGGTAGGCAAACGAGGCATAATTTCCTTCCTAGTAGCAAAACGACCCAAGAAACTTGTTCCCGAGACGGATGACAAACATAGATGGCAGGGCGATCAGTACGAGTGCTAATTTTCTTATGAAACTAATGCGGCTTTGTTAGTTTTTGGAATATATTGTGTAGATTTCTTTGTCTTGAAATGCGGTACGTGAATTGATGGAAACAGTTATATTTGTGGAGTGCTTTGCAGTCACGAAACGGAATTAATTTGGAAAGAAAAGTATTATAAAATAAAATTAATAAATAAATAGCATGCGTAACACAAGAAGAAACATCGCAAAGTGATTCCTGACGTCAGGTGTTGGGTTGTGTACTAGAGTTATATTTTTCTATGTTATTAGAATATAAATAGTATCCTGAGAGATATTTCATACCGTGGCGACAAACCACAAGTGTCGCTTAGAAGCGAGCAGTCCGTAACCAATGCAGCCTTTCGAACCGTAGGGTCACAAGCTCTGACTGCACCGTTTCCTCAAGGAGATTTTGCGACAAACGATACGAGGATTTCACACCAAAGCGACAAGGGTCTTTCGGTCCAAGGCAACTTTCATACCGAAGCGACACATGTTGCTTGGAAACGAGCCAATCAAGAGCAACATTTCACATCGTAGCAGCATGACGGGAAGCACAGGCCAGCGTACAGTTGGTGAAATCCTCAAGCGATAAGTGTCGCGTGCCGCTTGTCGCTTTGCTGCGCAATCTCCCTAAAGCCAGATACTCATTGTATCGCGCATGCGCGAACAACAAACTACGGCAACATGTTGCAAGCTATTGAGGAAATGGGCCAGTTTGAGCGACGCACAAGCGACAAAGCGACACGTGTGGCTTATCGTGTCGCCTAGATCTGTTGTTGTAATGTGCGGTTTATCGTGTCGCCTATCTGTTGTTCGCAGAATTAGCAGCGAACGCTTGCAAATAGACTGAAGGCACATGTCGCTTGTCACTTAGTTGGGAACTCCCCCTGTAACGCGTCGCTTCAGTCTGAGCATCCTTCCTTTAAGGAGTTACTCCGACCGAAGTAACGAAGAAGCACGCGAATACGCCATATGAACGTGTCGTTTGCTGTTTGGACCCTCATGTGCAATGAATGCTATTTTACAGTCTGGAAGTGTGTGTCACTAGTGAGACAGTGTGAATATCCCGTGTCGCTTGTCCCATTGGTTTGAAAGTTTCCTTACACTCATGTCGATGGCACTGAGAAAGTTTTGTGGGGTTCTCCTTGTCGTTACATGCAATCATTATTATCATCATCGCCGCGATTAGTTTAAAGCGGAAGAGAAGAGACAGTAAATATCAAAAATACAAATGCTTCAGTGTGTATATCTTTAAAAGAAATGATGATGATGATAATAATGAACCTAATTCATACACAAAAATTTAATTGCCAAGAGCATTCCACAAGTATTTTTTCTTACATATTATTAGCGAAAGTATGACGATAACAGGACGTGGTCGACTGTCTAGAATGTTCGTTAATATCTTCACGACCACTGTGCCAAATATCATAGCAATTATCACATTCATAGAAATGCTTCATGTAAAAAAAATCAGACGTTGCAGCGAAAACTCCATATACTTCCAATATAAGCAGACGAATGCCATGCACGTGTACCGACACCAGCGCCTCTAGTGATATCATTTTCGAGTGCAACCAGCCAGAGATGCCAGAACTGTGCCGTTTTCCACACTACGTTTTTCAAGGCGCTGTAGTTTGAAGTTATATTCCTGCAACGCTCTTGTAGTAATTAACATAAATTACTGTGAAATCCATTTCTCAGGACATGCCTTGGACACCCTTGTACCTCTCTGGACGTCTATGATGTATGTATTACGTCTTACACTCCAAGAAAGTGGTCACAGAATGTAAACATTCAGACACACGTTACAGTCTTATTGAATACAAAATAGAATTCTCTTTGCCATTAAAAACACACCTTTTGAACGTTTGCAAAAAATACATTCTATCATTGTAAGAGTTAGTGTTTTCAGTTGAACAGAGGTTTCGAAAACGGGGCGCGGAAGAAAATTAAGGAGTGCGCAAGCAGCCAATCGCACCCTCCCGGCGCCGCCCCTGCAGAGAGTTAAGAAAATTAGAAAAGCAATGAGACGATTGGTGCACCCAACACTCCCAGTGTACCACTACTTGTAAGTGACATGCACAAATCGGAAATAAACGTCGTTGGTTAACAAACTTCAATCTACACCGAGCTCTTCTCGTGTTTACTTTTCGTAGGGGTCCCGGGTTAGAATCCAGGCCTGGGCATGGATGTTTGTGAGTGTCCATTCATCAATTTCATCATGTCATCACTCATCCCCATCTTGGCAAATTAGCCAAAAGTAGCACCAAAAGCGAAGTAAAATAAAGCAAATCAAATCGTGTTTACTTTTCGCGGTCACATGCACCAAATTTCCTCTCAGTGTGGCGACTTTGCGCAATCAATCACTCATTTGTTTCTCCAATATCCACTTTGGAAACACCATCGCAACACACTCTACAAATATCTATGACACGTCGAAATCCCATTTCCGATGTCCCTTCCGATCCTACTTTACGAACCACGGACTTCCGTTATGTGGATATTGTGCATCTTTATTGGCAAGATAAGGCAAGGGAGTAAAAGTAAAGTAAAGTGGTCCCCTGTGCTAAGCACCACGCCATGAAGGCATATAGGGGGTGTGGGGGTAATGCTCCACACTTTCTTGATCCGGTCGTGAGTGGGGGTGATGTGATCAGCATCACTCCCCCTGACCGCCTTTACCCCCAAGGGTTTCCCCCAGGTACCCATGTTATTCGACACTGGGTGGGCGCCGGGGCCGCTTCCAACGTTAGAAAAGTTCCCGGATTTGAACCCGTCGGGGATCGAACAAGGATCTGTATTTTTATTATTATTATTTAGTTATTGTTAATTCAACGCTTGGTATCAGTTATTGTAAACAACTACTTTTATTTTGTGAAGTATTAAGCATGATGTACAGTGGGATGCATTAGTATTAATAAGCAAATCGTACAACACCATGTTTATTCCCTTTCTTTACGCACCGGGAGCTTCAACAGCTACTGACAACCTCTTCAACAACTAGCCTACGTAGACAAAATTACCAAGTAATACTTATGCATCCCACTGTACATACACTAGCGCTTTAATTTTTAAATAAGCCTGCCTCGTACGTAATGTACTGTTCGCAGGTTCATTGCACGTTTTTAAGGGAAGGAAATATTCTCTTAAAGACCAGGAGGTTTACAAATACATTTGTCATTCTCTTGAAGATAAACATTGTTGTTTATTCAGTTTACAGAACTTCTGGTAAGATTTCGAAAGTTAACTTTTCTCTCATTTTCAGGTATACTTCCAAACATTACCAAGCTAGTTAGCAGAGTTGTGTTTAGTCATCTAAAAGTTTTTTTTTTTTTTTTCAGATTAGTAAGTACCTGCACTGTGAAGAAAATGATGGTAAAACGACACAGCCAGGGATCCAGGAAGTTTCACACCACGCTTTGATCAATGATTAACCTCAGTGGTGATAACTTAGTGTGATTATTGCTAAATTGAAGAATGAGTAAACACTAAATTTATGAAAGCAATCATATCTTTCAACTGTACAACATGTACTCCATTAGTTCACAATCCGTAACCACACAGTCACAGAATACAAACTGTTAGGTCAAATCCGGCCTAAACTATTTAACCATCCTTATACTCTTAACAAATCTCCCCCTCTAAAAAAATCACTTTGAGATATTATAAAACCTCTGGGGTTAAACCTTGAACACAATTTTTAAATCAATCTTCTGGGAAAACTCTCTAAGGCACTCTAGTATAGTTTTCTTTCAGTGAAAACAATAATTTAGTAACGATAAAGAATCGCTACACACCTACAAACGAACTGGCACCAGCTTAAAAAGCTGTACACTGTGGTCCTAATCACAGGTAAATCAGTGCTATGTGCACACTGTTCTATAAATTATTCTTAGCAGTACACGTATGGACCGTAAGAAATTCAGAACAAGTATGGAGTAAAGATAAGCAAGTGAATTGTACCTGAGCGGTCCAAGCATGCAACTCACGTGCCGAATAATCTGAATGCGTGCGTGTGTGTGTTTATATTTATATATGCCCTTTTCACTTGTTCTGCGCACATAGATCACCTGCGTCATAAATAAACGTAATCCTTACAACTCTCATAAAAGAATCACCCATCACGTACGTGATGAAATGTTAATAGGTACTTGTATTTGTTAAAGTTGCGTTTATAAATATTTAGCAGGGGAGCGTAATTAAATTAGCCATGATTCAAGGAGCACCATCTTCACCAGGCATGCTCAAAGTTACGGATAAATGAATCTTGTTTCACATAATTCACACATGGACTGTCTTTTCTTCTTAATTGTATAATTATTGTAAGTAGTGGTGCATACGACCTTGACAGTGAGATGCTTCCACAATTGCAAGGTTGATTCTAGTATGATTGTGCAAAAAATATGCACGGATGTTCCTTAAAAAACTTTTCTGGTATTCAACAATCATGGTAGATGGCTGTGTTGGATTAAGCATGGGAAATGGTGAGGGGAAAGCAGAGGAACAAGTGCCTATCCGAAAAGTTATTACTAAGTACATAGTGGGCCACGAAAAAGTAGTCCCAGAGCAGGAATTACTACCATCATTATCATAGTAATCATTTTTTTTCTAAAGGTATGGTAAAATACTAATTTGTCATAAGAGGTGCTGAAAATGGTCCACCCAGGATTATGAACAATGATAATATCAATATCGTCTAAATCTAAAGTACATTTAGGGCGATCAAACCTCAGGCTATGTGAGAGCCTGGTATTAGAAGTATATTGGCTGCCAGAGGACCATTTTTAAGTGGGGGTCCTGCTCTGGAGAGCAGTGTCAACACTCAAACAAGCAAAAGGCTAGCCCCGTGAAATATGAACAACACTAAACCATTTGATATAAACACTTAGATTGACTGGACAGACAGGGTGAGGAGATGACATAGGAATGTAGGAATGTTCGTACCTGTAGGGCAGTTGGAAGTTCTCGTCTCCGCTAGTGCTCGCTTCGACGTGGTCTTACCCTGGAATAAAACCTACGAAGGAGCTCAATTGCGGGCTCTTATACTCTCGTAAATCGGTATTCTAAACTCTAACATTCCAGTCGTTTATTCTCTCCTTTTGATTTTGTTAACAACAACTTTGGAGCACACTCCCAATAACTGTATCTGACGTAAAACTGAAAGCAACCGAGAGCGAGGTATTCTCACGTGAACTATTTAACTGCAATTCGAACCTTCGATCGTTAAGACCGTTGACTAGATCGCATCCCTTGCCAACGGCGATTTTTGTGGATAAAGTTGATTTACTCTATTTCATATTATTCCGGCCTAATACAGTGTCAGCGGAGTTGTAAAACTGCACTGAATCGCTGGCGTGATTTGCTTTTAAGAAGCTCTTTTCCAGCGCTTCTGCGAAACTCCTTTTATGACGTGATTAGCTTATCGATTTATGACGCCCGGGATCCTGAGTTCGAGTCACACCTTCGGCGTGTTACCGTATTTTCCAACACAAAATAAGATGTTCGAGCAACATAAAACAGAATCGTTCAATAAATAATTTTTAAGACTGACTAAGAAAACAAAGGAGAAGTTTAGCACAAATAGGCTAAACGGTACTGGAGAACTTTAAAATTAAGATTTCTGAAATGTCTGAAAATCAAATTCAGGACATCTTGATTACAGGTCGATAAAGTTAACACAAGATTAAACGTTAACACACATCAGAAAAAACAGTGATTTTTGGGTCACCCTGAAAAACTGAAACTGAATACAACACCCCCTCCTCTTCGTGTATATAGGGCCTCCCCATGGCCCAGTAGTAGCGTCATTGCCTTGTAATCAAGGGGTCCCTGGTTCGATACCCGGTGGAGACACAAGTGGTTCGGATTCCACTTTAAACTATAGGTCCAGTCCTGATTAACCTTACTGTGCATAAAGTGGACTTAAAACAGCAACTCAGACTCAGACTCTTCGTGTATATAGAATTTCGCATATATTTTCAGAAAGTTCAAAACACAAAAATTAAGCACACATGCAGAAAGATTCCGTGTGCACATACATAATCAAACACATCTCAATTATTAGATAAAAACCCGAACATCTCTCTTACATAACTGCGTTTCTACTCTCTTCTCTTCTCTTACCACATAAATCTTACTTGAATAGTTACATGCACATCGGAAAAATCCTTAAAGTTTCTAAAAGAAAAAAGTGAGTAAAATTTTTATCTGGGAGATCATCATTGAAATAACCATGCTTCAAGGTGCAAGCTCTTCACTGGGATAGTAAAGATGTACAAGTTTTGTTTCTCATCAACCAGACATATTCGTATGCAATTACAATCATATTATTAGATAATGTAGAGAATGTTACGAACGACCTTGACTCATTATATTCCACGCAAACCCTGGTTGTTTTCTCTTTGTCAAAAAAGGTTACGTTCTTCAGTAGGATTGTGCAAACACGTGGGAATGGATTTGCCTTTTTTTTTTTATATAATTCAACAAACATTGTAATCAACGTCGTGCGGAAATGCCGTATGGCGGTTAACTATTGCAAAGCAAATATCATTACTACTAGACCATGGAATAAAACATCCACACACCCCAAGTCCCAAGGAATTTGCTAGACCACTAGAAAATATCCTATTCAGTGTAGAGTACTACATGTTTAAAACGTTTCATACAATCTAGTTGCACCTTATCGTATCGAATAGTTCGTGGCGTGAGGTTGAACAGATCATCATTTGAAAAAGTAGAATAAATTATTTCTTAACTTCTTTCACTTTTAAATAAACATTCTCAGTTGTTGGTAGAACATACAGGTACAGACTGTACAGAAAACTGACAGAAAGCGTTCCGCAGAATTACACATGTAGTTATTTTTAGCAAAATGGAGTTCTCTTTTGGAGAAGTGCCTATGAAAAGAACACAGAGAGGTTTCAGCCAGTTTGAAAGTTTTGAATAACAACCATGGGAAATAGGATATTAGGGACAATTGGATAAGGGGCAATATCATCCTCAACAGGCTATTTGGGGCCAGGTGAAAAAATGTTATCATTGAGCATATGGTATAGTCACACCTGTCTACTTACTCTGAAACATCCCTGGTGATAACTTTAGTTATGATTTCTGTATAGTAAAGAAGGGTGAGGTTAGATCACATTTCGGGTAAGATTGCGCACCAAGTGCGTTCTTGATTTGGGGAGTGGGGGGACGTTTAGATTGGCCACGGTCCGTAGGTACGATACACCTATTTTCTCGGAATTCTGTAAAATGCTTGTTAACAGTACAAGAATTATCGGAAAATTAGATATACATATACACCAGCGTGGTCACGTTTCAGTTAGGAACCTTAGAAGAACAGGAGTAATTATTCCAATTGCCTTGTACACCATGTCATAGAACGACTCAGTGTTTAATTCATGATACCACTGTTAGATCGTCACAGTGTTTCGAGTAAAGAAGTCTATATCAAAATGCCATAAATTGACCAAATATTGTTTCTTCGAAGTTTTTTCAGTTTTCAGTTCAGCGTTTCTAGTTGTTTTCCAAGTTGGTGAATACATAAAAAAGTAACTTGTTTGTTCCATTTTATGACTTGATGTATGATGAAGTTAGATACGGTTCTTGGGTTCTTAACTTTTCATCACTCAAGAGCGTTCACTAATTTAGTATTACCCTGTACTCCAAGTCATGTGATGAATTTTAAATCGACAGAACTGGCAGATACCTTTAAATCTAGAATGCCGAAAATAAAAACGTTTTCTGATACGAATTTCCGAAGGTGGCCTGTTAATTATAAAATGCTGTGTCTATTTTCAAGTGAGTTACGCGTTGCCCGAGAGTGACAAGACGACGGGAAATATTTTCAACGAAATCCGACGGAAAAACAAAACATGGTTACATTCGTGCTTTGCTGGTGTCCAGCAGAACACTCTACACCATGCTTACCTTTATCAGTTTGGGGAAGGTAGTAATCTTAATCATTTTAATCATTTTTTTCGCTTTGGTGGTAGTGTTAATTATAATAATCAAACCGTAAATATATGTTACATAAGAAAAACAATATACGAGAGTGAGTCAAATGATAACCTTAAAAGTGCTGTAAAAATATATGTATTCAGTGGAAGTGAAACAAATGGTTATCATGTTTCAAATCCCCTCCACGTTGAAAGAAAGTTAACAAAATACATATAAATATGTGAATACTCGTATGTATAGATAAAAACGATAGAATATTTAGTATATTTCAAAATATTTTCCAGAACAAGCTGTAAGCTCAGCCTATTCTGGTAACCAGAATAGGAGGGATACTCCAAGTCGTAATATGGTCATGTTATATGTTGACTACCAATATTCATGTCACATGTAATATGTATTTTAATCATGTAATTTAATTATCTATTGTACATGTTTTTTTAATACCAAGAGATATAGTAATATATGTATACATGTATAGATAGATGCTTCGTAGAAGATGCATGAATAAATTGTAAGCCTTCCCTGTCCTGGAAACCAGAACAGCAATGGTACGTACTCTAACAGCAAATGTATAACCCAAAATTGAACAACAAGGAGCAACAAAAATAGGGGAACCATCATTCGACAGACGCCCTGGTTTTTAAAGTTTTTTAGGTACCAGGGCAAAAGCGCACACCCCTGAAAGTATGCGGGTGGAGGAGGCCTCTTTCCGGGAGATTCCCCCATTTTTTTATTTTTTTTTTTCACTGGTTTTCGTTGGTTTGCTCCAGATTCCCGTCACAGAGTGTGGCGTATTTGGGACTTTTTGACTTCGGAACATCAAATTAACATAGACGCAAAAAAATATAATGAAGAAGGTCCTGAATTTGAGCAGACAAAAAGTAAAGTTTTTAGGAGAATGTAGACGAAAATTTATGATGGATATTTTTGGTCAAAACACAACCTTGAATAAAGATACTTTTCAAGTGTGATACTCAAAAGACAGCTTTCACCTTCAATTAGCTGAAGCAAGAACTGGTAACTGGTTCATCTCTGGTTCTGCTAGATATGACTGAAAATTTTTACATGCAAGTTGACGCTTCGGCCAAAGGTCTATCAGATCTCAGTGACGAGGAGTCAACGGTCAAGCACTGCGAAGCCAGAGGGTATCGGGTGGAAATTTCTTTCAGCATCGTTTTTGCATGGAACGGCTCTGGGATTCACACAGTCTCTAATAAATACCTGGGAGCAACCCTGCCTGGTAACATGATGCTGATTACATCACTGTCACCGAGATTTTGAATGTATCGACCGAAACACGGATGGTGAAACACAAATTAAGGCGACCATCTTGAAATGCACCATCTTAGATTGAACTTTATTTTCGTAAATTGAAAGATGATCATGTGACATGTCAACATGAGCTAGAATCTCACGAGATACACGATGGCGTGCTTCGTTTTAGTACAGATATATCCATTATAATGTTTGAACTTGAAATGTTTACCGTTACAAGAAACTACAGGGTGGTCCGAAAATCTTGTTACCCCTTGCAGAACAATTTACAAAATTACTGATCCAGAAGTTCAGTATGACGTCTACCATTGTCTTGGCACAAATAATTTGTCTGTATGTTCTGTGCGAGATTATTAACTGTCTCTGGTAAACCACCTTGTTAAATCTTACTGTGAAGTCATATTGCACTTTTCTTATTGCTTTATGTTCTGTGGACATTCATGTATCCATACACACGATGCTCACCACCCATCCACGCTGTAGTTACTTGTGTCAGCCAACTGAAGGCAGAGTAGAACATTAATTTGTCACCAGGGTGTAACAAGACATTCGGACCACCTAGTAGATGATGATGTTAACCAAATCCATTTCTCGAAATTTCTTAATCAATTTGCTAATCTGTCAGAGTAATGTTAGTTGCAACCTTCACAATAACACATTAACGGAAGAATCTGTACCAGTTATTTTTTACGCTGTTTTTTCCACGTGTAAACCGTTATTTCTGTGACACTTAGAATTGATGAGCCGAGCGCGTTCGATTCATTCTCGCCATCGAAGTTAGCGGGGTAGAGTCCTGGCCTGGGTTTATGAGGTTTGTCTGGGTCTGTTGTATGAGCTGTAGGCGAAATAGGAATAGACGTATTATGTAATCAAGTAATATGATGTCTTGGTAGTATATGACTGTAATCTCAGCTTTCTGCAACCATTAGATTTTTTTACATGCTTTTCTTTACACCTTTCTCTTTGCAGGTCCTTCAGCTGTGAGAACTCATGAACGAACCATGAACATGGAGCAACGAATCAACCTAAAATTTCTGGCTCGGTTGGAGAAAACTCCGTCAGAAGCACTTCAAATGCTTCGGCAAGTGTATGGAGATATCACCATGTCACACACACGTGTGTTTGAGTGGCACAAGAGATTGAAAGAGGTGCGCGAGAAAGTGGAAGATAACTCCAGGAGCAGGAGGCCTTCAACAAGCAAGACTGACGACAACGTCGAACGAGTAAACAGGTGTTGTGTGCAGATCGTCGGCTGATTCTTCGAATGATCTCCAGTCAGCTAGACATATAGAAGGACAGTGTTTGGAAAATCATCACCGAAGATTTGAGCATGTGAAAAATCTGCGGAAAAATGGTGCCACGGCTGCTGAATTCTTATCAGCTGATCATAGGTGTTCCTTGTAAGTGTCCCTTTGTGAATTACATCTAATCATCACTTATTCTCATCGTCGCGATTAGGCAAACGTGGCAGAGAAGCGACGTAAAAATTAAAAAAATATGAAAAAAATTCAAAATCAGTCATTCCACAGAAAGTGAGCCTAGATTGTTGCGATGGTAACAGTACTCTCAAGGTTTTATGGTGGTTACCACCTCAAAGTGAAATTGGTAAAAAAAAAATCCAGATTGAATGAAGTGCAACTTACTTTACTCCGGACTTAAGTGTATCAAGACGAGTCCCACTTCTTCGTACTCTTTTCTTATGTCTTATTTTCATTACTTCTTTATTCTGCATCCTGTGTTGTTTTAAGGAATGGAATTATGTTTATTCAAAGTGGGATAGCTATTGTCCTCTGCACATTGAAGCAAGAAAATGCTATCACGTTTTAGATATTAGCAACTTACCACTGTATATTTCCTTAACTTTCAAAACATGTGCCGTTGGACACACACACACACTATGTCCTGTGTATACGACGGTGTGCAGTTGTCAAAGGTGAAGAGAACCTCAGTGCATCGTAAAAATAACATGCAACGTTCCCTCCTCTGCGATACTTCACTTACCATACATAAGCCTAGTAATACACCATATGCACATCGTGGGTATAATCCTTGAAAAAATGAAATAAAAACTTCATAAAACATATGTAACATTCGTACGTATCTACATCTTCATGTAAATTGACAAGGTTCACGGCGTGAGAACTTCGCCATTCCCTGCAAAATAACTCAGTTTTCTCTTTGATTTATGTGACACAAACATGAGCAACAATAAATTGTAAAATAACTGAAGATGAGGTGATTTCCCTTCTCTTGACATCTAAAATCAAGTAGTAATCTTACTAACATGTCAACGTCTCCAATGATGTAAAGAAAATAAAAACCCATCCGCACTCACCAAGCCCACACGTAGGATTTTTTCTCAAGGCCCCCCCCCACACACACTGTATGTTACGCGCCCACATAATTTACAAATTCAGTGTTTAATTGGTTAATTATAAAAAAAATACTTGAGTTATAGTATGACTTCATAATTTGTTTGCAATCTTTTCCAATGGTTATTGACTAACATTAAGATTTCAGTTTTCGTTAGTAGGTGATGTGAATTATTAATGTTATGGCTGATGTAAGTTATATTAAAATAAATGATTTAGTTCGTATACTCAAGTAATATTTTCAAGATTAATACACTTTTACTTCGAACACGAATTTTTTTGTGAGTGCTGTTGTGTGAAATTAAGATCAGTAGAAGTTTTATGGAATCCTGAATGTGTAAGATTAAGTTATTGTTTATATAAAAAAAAACACACACACAAATGCATCGCATGTCTGAGGTGGCCTCAGTACGCTGGAAAGTCTTGTGTACTCAGAAAATTGGATTGATTTGTTGTTTTAAGTCCACTTTATGCACAGTTAGGCTAATCGGGACTGCACCTACAGTTTAAAGTGGGACCCGAACCACTATGTGCCTCCACCGGGAATCGAACCCGGGCCCCCTTGATTACAAGGCGAGGACGGTGTACTCAGAAAAGGAGTAACAGTAAGTATATTTAGTGATATCATAGACCCGGAACGTATCATGCATTTTCTCCATGAAGATCACATGCAAGCATCCCGCAACTTTCCCTAAACTAGTTCTTCCAGATATCTCTTGGTAGGGGAAGGGGGATGGGGGGGGGCAAGTGCGATACCAAAGGAGAAAAAGTTGTAGTGGGTTACACATGGCAGAAAAAAATGACTGATTGATTGAATCGAAGTTTTAAGTAAACTTTATGCACAGTAATAATAATCGGGACTGGACCTACAGTTTAAAGTGGGATCCGAACCACTATGTTTCTCCACCGGGTGTTGAACCCGGGACCCCACGTGGAAGTAAAGAATAAGCCAAAAATTGGTGCATACTCAGCTTGTCACCCATATGCTTGTAAATATAATGTGAAGACGTCCGTCCGTGTATGCGTGTGTGTGCTTAAGAGAGAGAAAGAGAGAGAGACACGGAGAAGGAGGAGTACATGTTATAAACATGCGTGTGCACCAGATCTTTTGATATGACTAAATCTAGTCTAGGAATATCCCTTTCCTATCCAAAAAATATGTGAAAAATATAAGGATAATGTCCAAACGATGTTTAATAAGTGTCCACATTAGGTACTATTCTAGTCCAGAATAATCCTTTTAATATCCACAATCAAATAAAACGTTCCTAGAAACGTGCCGTTCACACAACCAAGTGTGCTTAACTTTTGGGCACTACTGTAGTTATAAAATTATAATAATATTTTTCACTTTCTAATTAATAACACAAAATGCCTCTGGAAAAATCTGATAATCGAACTCTAAATCAGGATATCATGTGCAGAACCTCCACGGCGGCCATCTTGGATTTAGAACGTCATGTATGGTTTCTGACACATTGCAATACATGATTGTATGCCTCCAAATGAAATCCTGCATATAAATGTTTTCCCTTCGTGAAAAAACCCAACAAACTTACAAATGGTGAAAATTACTCCTAAAAGAGTTAAGGAGATATGGTGGTTTTTGTCTGTTAATGTCTGCATAGGCAGTCATCTTGGATGTATGAAGGCACACAGGCAATACGCCACAATAGTAGGCATCAACAAGATATCACAGGCAGTAATTTTTCCCCTTTATATACCAGAATGTCAAGTAAAGTGTAAAATATGGATAGAATCTTTGAAGAAAAGGGTACGAAATAGTTTCACTAGATATATCTCCATAATAGGTAAGATATGAAAAAAACTGTAAGAGTAAATTTTGTTCCTTTTTTATTCTAAACACATCATGTACCTATAAAAAAATTTCAGAACCACTATTAAAGGAGTTACGATGGATTTTCTTAGTTAGTGCATGAAGCGGTAGCCATCTTGGATTTATGACGTCACACAGGCCTTCAGCCACAATTGCGGGTAAAACACTTGGTAGTATATGATTATGTACCACACTAGCAACGTATTGCCGGTAGTCATATATTCCCTTCATTCAAAAACCCATGGACTATAGATATATTGACATATGCCACTGGACTACTACACATATTAACAATACAGGATATTGGAAAAGTGTATGACTTTTAATGTTAGATGGGTAAAAGAGGATGTGCAAGGTAGGCACATGAAATTAAAGAGAACAACAACATGTGTGTTGTCAACGTTACAAATTCTTACAGTCGTTAGCACATCCCGCTGCGACGCCAAGGGTCCCGGGTTCGAATTCCGCTCGGGCTTGGTTGTTTGTGAATGTCCATTCATCAATTTAATCATTGTATCACTCATCCCCATCTTCGCAAATTAGCCAAGAGGCACAAAACGCAAAGTAAAATAAACTAAATCAATCAATCAATCAAATCAAATCTTACAGTTTAGCATTATGTGGCTATGTTCTCTCTCTGTATTTGCTTACTGGAGAAGGGTATCGATACATCATTAAATAAATGACACTCACAAGAAGGTTGTAAAGTTCAATAGTAAAAGATAAATTTGCACATTACATATAAATGACATTTAGCACAAACATTGCCATCTCAACTTGGAATCAAGAAGCGGCTACAGAATTGTAGTCTGCTTCTCCTCTATGACTGCCTTGAAAGGGTGAGGTCTAACGACTATCGCATCGGGTGATTCCGTTGTGGGTATTTTGGCGTTACATGGAATTCTGAATATGAACTTTTGCAGCAACACCGTTAAGAAAATGAACATGAACATTCTTCCTATATTGTCTCCCAAACATCGTCTTCGACCTGTGAAGAGAAAATGAGAATTGCATAAATGAAAATTACCCGCTGTGTGAAGCTACGTTCTGCACCCGAGATGGCATATGGAAAGATGTTGAGGTGGGGTCCCATATTTTCATAATCTTTGTCATTTGTGGAGGTAATCTGCTCCAGGCTCCTGACCCCTCCCTTTCGAAGGTTTTCACCAGGCACTCACTTTTTAGAAACTGATAAGCTGTAAGAATTGCCACCTAAAAATTTATATACACTGAGTCTCCCTCTTAGCAGTCAGAGGACCCACCGATTGGACTACTTCAGCAGCCTCTACCTCCGCGAATTGTTTACATACACCAAATGTGTAAGAACTGGACTTACGATCAGTAAGTACGGACCGGTTACTAAGGTGATTCGAATGAGGGCAAGCATTAACCTACTCTGACTGTCCTTTTTGTCTATGTATTAATTGATTCAGAGCAGCAGGAGCTACGCACAAGTTCAGTTTAGGTAAGAAGGAATTTCTAAATAAAGACAAAATTTTGGAAGAAAAGATAGGGTGGTGATGATTTCTACGTATCTTGGATACCCACACTCACAGTACGTGACTTCTCTGCCTGGTAAGATGTTAATGATGTTTTATATTCACAGACAACTTCATGTATGGGGAATGATGGGAGGTGCCCCTTATTTTCAGAAGAATTTTACGATTTGTCACAACTTTCCAACGGTAACTTAATTGAGCCTTATTTCCACATTAAATAATCTAAAGTTGCTGACCAAGTTTACTTTCTGGTTGTGTGTTCCATCATTTTAGTTTAGTTCTTCGTTTGAGAAAGACCATGATATAGGGTAGAAACGTTACGTTTAAATTGTTTCTGATTTTTAATAAACTGCCTTGGTCAGCAACTTTAGTTTATAACTTTTCAATGCAATATTTTTTCTTCAAAATTACATTAGTTCACAAGAAATGTACGTAGGGGGCAATGTCGGGTAAATAGGAACGCTACTACAAAACTGAAAGGTCCTACAAAAAATGAAAAATTTCTTTCGGGCTATCTACCAGGTGAGATTTTGCAAGCTTTAGAGAGCTAACGTCACTCTACTCTGATGAACTCTAATCTCGAAAGATTGGTAAGCTTCCCAGATCTCACCTGACCTGACCAATAACCCGAGAGAACCTTCTCATCATTCGTCACTCACCAGGAAGGCTTACTTCCTGTTTGGTACAATTACTCACCTCCACCATAGGTGAACATGTATTCATGGGAGATGACACGTCCGTCTTCCAGAAATCTCTCTGGTCGGAAGTTTTCGGGGTCTTTCCAGTAGTCCTTGTCCATGTGGGCGGCGTATAGGTTTACCCAAATGCATGATCCCTGCAGAAAAAAAAATATGTGCAATCCAAGCTGAACAACCCGTCATCACCAAACAACAAAATTCAACCGAGTTCTCAGAACGTTTCTGTTTGTCGATAAGATCAATAAGTATGGACCGTGATTTTTCACAAATGTTGTAACACCAAAAAATGGTATATCTGAAGTGATATGATCTGAATACATTTTACATGGAATCGAAATGAACACAAGTTACGAATTGGGTTTCTTTTTCGCGAATATCACAATTTGTTCAACATTTGTATTTTAACATTTAATACCAAAAAAAAAAAGTATATAAAGTGCACGTTTTCCAAACTTTTATATCTCCAATAATTCGGCCAGCTGCAAAAAGCCACATGTAAATGGATGTTTACCAATGGATTTTTTTCCTAACGTTTTGCATCACCAACCAATGCGACTGGGTTTTGACGGACATCGATTGGATATCTACCGTCACACGGGAGCCGTCGCATTGATGGTTTTCGTACGAGATACCTTTTAATACACGAGTATATAGTAAATGCAACTCCAACCAGAGTTTCTTACCTTTGGAAGAGTATAGCCATTAAATTCAAAATCCTCCACTACTGCTCGTGGAATTATTGGAACAACACATGCCAGCCTTTGAATTTCGTGGATTGTAGCCACAGTGTAGGGCAATCTGAAATGGAAAAGTTAAATCGTCAATAAATTGTCTCTAAGAAACATCTATACACTCTCTTTTGAGATTTTGAATATGATTTTGTTATGAAAGGGTAAGCATGTTGTCATCTAAAATAATCAAGATTGACAAAAACTTTATGTATCTCTTGTACAGTGTCTCTCAAAAGTTTTGGACAACGACATTTTAAACTAGGCAACCCAATTTACACAAGGCATTCGTGGGTTGCGTGTAGAGTTAGGCTCAATTTCAGGGTTGCCACATGCACAATAGATATTTATAAAATACGCGAAAGAAATAAAAACAAGTATTATTGTATAAAATTATTAAAAATATCACTATTATATCGCAAGTGACAAAATTATTTCTCAAAGAAAAAAAATGGTTTTCTAGTATTTCATCGCTGATGAGTCTACAGAAAGGAAAAGAGATGAGAGGAAACGAGAGGTGACAAAGGACAGGAGAAAGAGAAAGCGAAAGGATAAGAGGAAAAGTAGAGGACAGAAGAAAGAGAGGATAGACGAGGAGAGGAGATGTAGTGAGGAGAATGGAAAAAGATTCTAGGAGAGATGAGGAAAATGGAGCAAAGAAGAGAAAAGAGAAGGTAAAAGAGATGAGAGAAGAGGAGACGAGAAGAGGGGAGTGGAGAGTAGACTAAAGGAGAGAAAAAGAGAAGAACGAAAAGAAGAGAAGAAGAGTGCAATGGAGTCGGAAACCAAAGACAGGAAAGAAGATATGAGGAGTGGAGATGAGTGGGATAAGATGCGAGAAAAGTAGGGAAGGCGATATGAGATAAAAGCAGAGCAGAAGGAGGGGAGAGAAAAAGGAAAAGGAGAAAAGAAGATTAGAAGGGACTGAAGAGAAGAGGTAGTTGCAGAAAATATCGTCTCAGCGTCAAGAATTGATGCATTGGTCAAATTATCGACATGAAATATTCAACAACATTTTGAAATGTATTGGAGAATGTATTAGATCGGTGCGAAATGCCTTTTGACTTAATTCAGAGCAAGGTAAAATCTTCCACGTAAGATCTTTGATTTTACCTGCGATTATACCACTAAAACATGAATGTAATTCGCCAAGTCGTACTACCTTCGTTTTCTTTGTTACAAACAAGTATTGTTTGCACATTACATGTAGGAGGAGAGTTGCATCTACATTTTACATTGATCAGCTCCTTGTACTCACTTCCAGGAGCGATAGCTTGTAGGGTAGTGTTTACAGTTCAGGACTGTCGAACTGATGGCCGTAGGTTCAATCCCTTCTGGTGGCAGAAAATTTTCGTAAGTTTTAGAACTATCCCATTGTGTTCATTGTCTACGCCGTGTGAAACGGAATGGTTCAGTTTGGAATTAACGATGGGGGATGGGAAATATTAAATTACAAAATCTCCATTTCAACGAACCCAGAAGTGGACAAAAATTGGATAATTCTTATAAATATTAAAATTACATTCATGTTTTTAGTGGTATAATCGCAGGTAAAATCAAAGATCTTACATGGAAGATTTTACCTTGCTCTGAATTAAGTCAAAAGGCATTTCGCACCGATCTAATACATTCTCCAATACATTTCAAAATGTTGTTGAATATTTCATGTCGATAATTTGATAATGCATAAATTCTTGACGCTGAGACGATATTTTCTGCAACTACCTCTTCTCTTCAGTCCCTTCTGTTCTTCTCTTCTCCTTCTCCTTCTTCTCTCCCCTCCTTCTGTTCTGCTTTTATCTCATATCGCCTTCCCTACTTTTCTCGCATCTTATATCCTTCCCACTCATCTCCACTCCTCGTATCTCCTCTCCTGCCTTAGATTTCCGACTCCACTGCACTCTTCTCCTCTTCTTTTCGTTCTTCTCTTTTTCTCTCCTTTCCTCTACACTCCACTCTTCTCTCATCTCGTTTTCCTTCTCATTTCTCTTCTCTGCTCCATTTTCTTCATCTCTCCTAGAATCGTTTTCCATTCTCCTCACTACATCTCCTCTCCTCGTCTATCCTCTCTTTCTTCTGTCCTCTACTTTTCCTCTTCTCCTTTCGCTTTCTCTCTCTCCTGTTCTTTGTCACCTCTCGTTTCCTCTCACCTCCTTTCCTTTCTGTAGACTCATCAGCGATAAAATACTAGAAAACATATTATTTTTCTTTCAGAAATAATTTTGTCACTTGCCATATAATAGTGATATTTTTAATACTTTTATACACTAATACTTGTTTTTATTTCTTTCGCGTATTTTATGAATATTTATTGTGCAGTTGGCAACCCTGAAATTGAGCCTAACTCTACACGCAACCCACCATCGCCTTGTGTAAATTTGGTTGCCTAGTTTAAAATGTCGTTGTCCTAAAACTTTTGAGAGACACTGTACATAACATGGGTTATCATTACAAGTGTTCGTGAACAAATAAGGCATTCGTTTATGTCAATCCGAAAACTTTGGTTTAAAATTGAAGATTCATGTAGTAACAGAATTTCACTAATACACAGATTGACATAATCGGGCGCATTAGTAGTCCATGAACCAGGACCTCAAATTTAGGCGATCGGTACCACTCGAGGGGGGGGGGACGGGTTCTCACATTATTTTTTCTGCAAGTTCTAGATGCCTGTAGCTGGAAAATGTGTGATAGCATGTCATAACTCTTTGCTTCTTATCTAATATTATTGAATTAGTAACAATAGCCGAAAAATAATGGTTTTTCATATTTTTTATAAATAGCATTTATCTCAATATTTGAATAAATAAATTTAATTTCAACAGACTTATTAAATTAAATATTACCGGGTATCGAACCTGGGACCCCTTGACTACAAGGCGATGACGATACCACTGCACCATCAGGGAGGCAGTTTCTAATGCAGTTGCAAGCTAGTAGATTTAATACACTTTGAGGTGTTGGCTGCCACTACACCCAGTACTTTACCAGCTGCTCTGCTCCATTGTGATTTTTTCAATGTCCACCTTCTCCCACTTGGACTAGGTGTACTTGGATCATTCAGAAGACATCTCTGGTTTATAGCGGCTTGATAATCGCACGTTAAACACGTTTCTTGAGACAGTTCCTCCAAGGTGCAAGTTGATAAATGTCTATCTCACCCTTCTTTGCCATGTCATTCACATAATGTACGGAAGATTTTGGAGCGTACAGTAAGCACGAGAACTACAATTGGCCAATTACTTTTTCATTGAGATCCCTTTGATCTCCGAGGCTGCGAACATATTTCCTGTGTTTGTCTGTTGTCAGGAAGGATTTTCAATGCACTTACTTTTACTTTTCTTGCAAATGCATAGGGAGACTTATCAGATCTCAACAAACATTTTAATAAGAATTGAAACTATTTTCCTAATGCCAAGGACCATCATGGATATTTTGGTACTATATTTTAGAAACAATTTAACAATGATTCATTCATGAAATCTCAAACACATAATACACACATCTGTGTCATGTTAGCCTCTCATTAGCAGTGGCAGTATTCACCAACAAATTACAATTTTATTGTTCTATCGATCAAGCCAGGCATGAATATTGCTTCAAGAAACACATTACATTTTCTGCAGATTGTGGAGATGTCAAGTGTGTAATATTGAAAGGCACTCTCTTATTTAACTTTCAATATCTGGACAAGAAGAAATGTGTCTATATTAATATAGTTGTATTTCACACATTTGAAACTCTTTTACAAATTTTCTTGTAGTTTAATTTTAAAAACATATTTTAATATAATTTAATAATGAAGTATTATTAGAAAATACAGTGAGTCACATAATTATTCGGACACACAGTAAATTTCTAACGTTTAAGAGCGGGAAGGGAGTGAAATCTGTGTACAGCGCTGAAGTTGATTTTCGTTTAAAAAATGTCATGTTTAGCACAAAATTGGACGATAAAAAGTTAAAAAACGAACATCAGCAACAATATAACGAAGGATGAATCCCTACTGTTGCAAAAATAGTGCCACAAAATTATTCGGACACATAGTAAATGTTAACGTAAGTTTGCAATACAGTGACAATTTCGATTTACGGATTGATTGATGTATGTATACTCTGTTCATATATATTAACTCTGGTGGTTTCCTGTAGGTTTCTATAGCAATTACGATCGCGTTTTGTTTAACAAAGTTGTGATTTAAGAACATTTTCTATCTAGAAATGGGGCGAAGAGGAAAGGAAAGTTCATGTGAACAACGACAGTTAGTTATATGGCACCACGCTAAGGGTAAAACTTACCATGCAATTGCCTCAATGTTGAAAATGAAAAAAATACAGTTGCAGATATTATTAAGCGATTTAAAGATGAAGACAGGATCGAGTCCCACGGTCATACAGGGAGACCAATAATTTTTTCCCCCACAGATGAGAGAGTAATCGTGAGGAAAATTAAAAAAAAAAGAACATGAGTGCTCCAATGGTGTGTGCTGAGGTAGCTGAGGAGTGTGGAAAGCATAGTCATCCTGAAACTATACGAAGAGTGAAGCTAGGAGAAAGCCCTTTGTAAGTAAGCCAAACAGGACAAAAAGACTGGTGTTCGCAAAGGAACACTTAGGAAAGGATCAGACATGGTGGAATCGGGTAATTTTCACTGACGAGAGTAAATTCAATATTTGTGAGTCAGATGGGAGGGTAACAGTGTGGCGTAAACCAAATGAGGAGCTCCGAGGGAAAAATTTGCAAGCAACAGTGAAGCACGGGGGTGGTCACGTAATGATTTGGGGCTGCATGTCGGCCCAAGGCGTTGGTAAATTGGCTTTGATCGAACAGACAATGGACAGGTACCGTTACCTTGACATTCTGAAGTCAAATCTAAAGACTAGTGCTGAAATGATGAGCATTCTTTGTAACTTTATGTTTTATCAAGATAATGATCCGAAGCACACTTCCCGCGTAGTACAAGAATGGTTATTGTAAAACTATCCAAAAATGCTCCATCCTCCACCGCAGTCTCCAGACTTGAACGTCATTGAGCACCTCTGGTGTAAGTTGAAAAAAGAAGTGAGGAAAACACCTATAACCTCGAAGGCAGACCTCAAGGAGAGATTCAACATGAATGGGCCAACATATCGGCAGTGTACACCAGAAAATTGGTAGAAAGTATGCCAAATCGTTTATCCGAGGTGTTAAAAATGAAAGGGGTGCCTACCAGATACTGACATTTCTGTTCGTTGCTTTTCAAGCTTATTTTCCTGTTTCTCCTTCCGTGTGTCCGAATAATTTTGTTTAACCCACAAAAAATGTTTGTTTTGTTTAATGAAAATATTTTACTAATATATTATATTAAACATAATTGAAGATAATTAACAGTGTCCTCATATTGTGTTTTGTTTGTTAAATAAATATTAAACCTTTATCATCGTATTATATCACGACTACGTCAGTAAATATTTAGAAATCTTATCTGTCCGAATAATTATGTGACTCACCGTAAGTTATTGCATATACCTTTTTCCGAAATGATATTTATAAATTTTCTTTGATGCTTAATTGTAATTTTGTGACTTGGCACAACACCGAATTAAAGATTAAAGAATTCAACTTTGCAGATCTTCATTGTTATGAAAATATCAAATTTTAGTACCGCTTTAAAATTAAAAGGAATTTGTATAAGGGTACAAAAGATTTTTCCATATTTGTTCAAAGAATAGTATTAAAGCATTAATTGCTGAGATATCCATCAACTATGTCTTCAAAAAGAAGGAAATAAATTAATTGATTCTTCTCATTGTTACCTGCGTTTGGGAAACGTCAGATTAACAGTTTTAGAAATAGGAGACAATGTTTACACACACATACACACACACACACACAAAACGAGAAGTGGTTGACAATCTCGAATATAATTGATAAAGATGTTCTCTAGGGGAAATCAGCCAGGTCAGTTTCTGAGCTGATACGTATCAGCCACATCCCTGAAAATTTCCCATTAATATACTTATCGAAATTTAGGATACTAATTTAAACATGAGGTCTCTCATATTTATTACTTCCTTTGAAACGATCTTGTACATATTTTTTCTCAAAATCATTTATACAAAGCTGAAAACATGTAACGTGAAAGGTTCAAGAACTAGAAATTGTGAGACTTGTTATAATCATCAAATTTTGGATAAATAAACTTACATTTATTATTTAAACACCTTTAGAATCTTTCAAATGGCTGAAAATTTGAAAATTTGGATTAGTTTTATTCTGCCGATTCGAGAACGAGGATACAATTTGTGCACACTCTTTGTTTGAATAAATAACTTACTTAAAATAACATCTATGGCAAGCCATTTACATTCTCTCAGATGTTTTTTTTACAATTGTTCCCTATGTATGGATAAATGAAGAGCCATTTCATCATTTCAGAAAAAAATAATTAAGAAAATTCAACTCCTACGTTAGTTGAGTCTTTTGTATCCCTTTATGCCAGCAAATCCTGTAAAACGTAAGTGAGACACCCATTTTCTACATATGATATATGTAGAACACATGTTATAGAGTACACTGGGTTTCCCTGAAATTCTCAGATATCATGTTTCGATCTAAACACAATTTAATTGCTTCATTTATGTGAATTGATGAAGTTGGAATATAATTTATGCAGCCAAGGCCCATTTGTACAATTATAGTTATTACGGTAGTGGTATAGTTTAGTACCTTCTAGGCCATCTCTTGGCTAGGCCCTAATTTCTCGCCTAAATCTTGTGACACGATTCAAAATTTACGATTATTTTTTACAAGATTGCAATAAGTTGGCTAATTATACGCCAAGATATCTGAATATTTGACAAATATATAACCCCTTTGTTCAAGCTTCAGCAACCTGACCTTATAATCCTACTGTACAAGCTTAAACAACCTCACCATATAACCCTTCTGTACAAGCCTTAGCAACGTGACATAATACCACTTATGTACCAGCATGAGCACCCTGACTTTATTACCCTTCTCAACAAGCTTCAGCAACCTCACCTTCTAACCCTTGAGTACAAGCTCTACCAACCTGACCTCATAACCTTTCTGTACAAGCTTCAGTAAATTGACCCTATAACCATTGTGTACGAGCTTGAGCAACCTAACCTTATAACTCTTGAGTACAAGCTTCAGTAAGCTGACCTTATATAACCCTTGTGTACAAGCTTTAGCAACCTGACCTTATAACCTTTCTGTACAAACTTCAGCAACCTGACCATATAACCTTTGTGTAAAAGCTACAGCAATCTGACCTTATAACCCTTCAGTACAAGCTTCAGCAACCTGACCTTATATAACCCTTGTGTACAAGCTTCAGCAACCTGACCTTATATAACCCATGTGTACAAACTTCAGCAATCTGACCTAATAACCCTTCTGAACAAGCTTCATAACCTGACATTATAACCCTTCTGTACAAGCTTTAGCAACCTGACCATATAAACCTTCAGTACAAGCTTCAGCAACCTGATCTTATAACACTCCTGTACAAGCTTTAGCAACCTGAGCTTATAACCCTTCAGTACAAACTTCAGCAAACTGACCATATAACCCTTCACTACAAGCAACCTGACCATATAGCCCTTCTATACAAGCTTTAGCAACCTGACCTTATAACACTTCAGTACCAGCTTCAGCAACCTCACCTTATAAACCTCGTCTACAAGCTTTAGGAACAGTACATTATATCCCTTGTGTACAAGCTTAAACAGCCTGACTTCATAACCCTGCTGGACAAGTTTGAGCAAAATGACCGAATAAACCTTTTGTACAAGCTTTACCAACCTGACATTTTTACCCTTCTGAACCGGTTTCAGAAACCTGACCTTATAACCCTTATGTACAATTTTCTGCAACCTCACCTTGCAACCCCTCTGTAAAAGCTTCAGCAACCTGACCTTATAACCCTTTTGCACAAGCTTTAGCAACCTAACCTTATAAACATTCCATATAAGCTTTAGTTGACCGACGTTATAACACCTGTGTGCAAGCTTCAGCAACCTGACCCAATAACCCTTCTGTAAAAGCTTTAACAATCTGTCCTGATAAAAATTCCATACAAGTTTTATCAAGCTGACCTAATAAAACTTCCGTACAAGCTTTAGCAACCTGACCTTACAACCCTTTTGTACGAGCTTCAGCAACATGACCATATATCCCTTCTGGACAAGCTTAAGCAACCTCACCTTATAACCCTTGTGTACAAGCTCTAGCAACCGGACCTTACGACCTTTCTGTACAAGCTTCACCAAGCAAACCCTATAAACCTTGTGCAAAAGCTTCAGCATACTTACCTTATAAACCTTCAGTACAAGCTTCAGCAACCTGACCCTATAAAACTTGTGTAACAGTTTTAACAACCTGACCTTATAACCCTTCAGTAAAAACTTCAGCAACCTGACCTTATAACCTTCCCACGTAGGCTTTAGCAACCTGACCTTATAACCCTTCAGTACAAGCTTCAGCAAAGTGATCTTATAACCCTTCTGTACAAGCTTTACCAACTTGACCTTATTACCCTTCTGAACAACTTTCAAAATCCTGGCCTTATAACCAATATTCAGAAGCTTGAGCAACCTGACCTTATTAACCTTCAATACAAGCCTCAGCAACCTGACCTCATAAGCTTTCAGTACAAACTTTAGCAACTTGGCCTAATAACCCTTATGTACAGTGTCTCTCAAAAGTTTTAGGACAACAACATTTTAAAATAGGCAACCCAATTTACACAAGGTGTTGGTGGGTTGCGTGTAGAGTTAGGCTTGATTTCAGGGTTGCCACATGCACAATAAATATTTATAAAATACGCGAAAGAAATAAAAACAAGTATTAGTGTATAAAAGTATTAAAAATATCACTATTATATCGCAACTGACAAAATTCTTTCTGATAGAAAAATAATAGGTTTTCTAGTATTTTATCGCTGATGAGTCTACGGAAAGGAAAAGAGGTGAGAGAAAACGAAAGGTGAGAGAAAACGAAAGGTGACAAAGGAGAGGAGAAAGAGAAAGCGAAAGGAGAAGAGGAAAATGGAGCAAAGAAGAGAGAAGAGGAGACGAGAAGAGGGGAGTGGAGAGTAAAGTAAAGGAGAGAAAAAGAGAAGAACGAAAAGAAGAGGAGAAGAGGGGAGTGGAGAGTAAAGTAAAGGAGAGAAAAAGAGAAGAACGAAAAGAAGAGGAGAAGAGTGCAGTGGAGTCGGAAATGTCGGACAGAAGAGGATATACGAGGAGTGGAGATGAGTGGGATGGAGATAAGATGCGAGAAAGGTAGGGAAGGCGATATGAGATAAAAGCAGAGCGAGCAGAAGGAGGGGAGAGGAGACGGAGAAGAGAAGAACAGAAAGGACTGAAGAGAAGAGGTAGTTACAGAAAATATCGTCTCAGCGTCAAGAATTGATGCAGTGGTCAATTTATCGACATGAAACTTTCAATAACTTTTTGAAATGTATTGGAGAATGTATTAGATCGGTGCGAAATGCCTTTTGGCTTAGTTCAGAGCAAGGTAAAATCTTCCACGTAAGATCTTTGATTTTACTTGCGATTATACCACTAAAAACATGAATGTAATTTGAATATTTATAACAATTATCCAATTTCTGTGCATATTTCGTTTCGTTGAAATGGAGATTTTGTAATTTAATATTTCTCCTCCCCCCTTCGTTAATTCCAAACTGAATCATTCCGTTTCACACGGCGTAGACAATGAACACAATGGGATAGGTCTAAAACTTAAGAAAATTTTCTGACACCGGAAGGGTTTGAACCTACGACCATCAGATTGACAGTCCTGAACGGTAAACACTACCCTACAAGCTTTCGCTCCTGAAGGTAAGTAGAAGGAGCTGACCAATGTGAAATGTAGATGCAACTCTCCTCCTACATATAGTGTGCAAAGAATACTTGCTTGTAACAGAGAAAACGAAGGTAGTACGACTCGGCGAAAACATTTAATGGAGAATTGCACATGATGAAAACTTTACATTCGATATTTGCGGAGGTATCCTTGCATTGAACTCGAGTAGGAAAGGGGGTAAAATTAGTAGCTATGTCCGGAATTGCCACAAACATCAATAGTTATTTCATTATTATTTGTCAATGTCTTTAAAGCAGTACACAATTATCGTTAGAGTATCATAATTCACGATCTTATACATGAAAATATCCCTTTGAATGTGTGTCAATTCATTTATTTGTTTATTTTTTTATAAATTCCATATGCAGAACAATGTAGCCACTATACTCTGCTATTACAAATAATGTTACCATGCTCTCCACACCTAGTATGGAGGATCGAACCTGCGACCGCTAGCAGCCCAATCGAGAACTCTAACCACTACACCACGCCCTTACCTTCGATTGAAACAACAATTCTAAAGTATTCTGTCCCTCCAATATTGTAAATGTCGTTGGGTACATGTAGTTGAACTTTTACTTTAATTTTGAATTGCTTTCTTGTAATTTTGAATTGCTTTCTTGTAGTATAGCAGATATCTTCGAGAAATAATTTTCGAAGTGATGAAGAAAAACGAGAATATTGGTAGTTGCGAAAATGCGAATTATTTCTTCTAACTTATTATTGTGATTAGACATTATTAATGGAAAATATGTAGAGGCTTGAACATTGCAGGACGATATTCTTTTCCTGTGATACTGCAACAGACGAAATGCTTGTTTACTGACGCAAGTGCCGTGTTCAGAACAGTCTTATGAAATGTAGTTGCTGTTGCGTAAGGAAACACGAAATAATTACACCGTTTGCGAACTACCAAATCTGCGCAACGTAAGGCGTAAACAGGCATACAATTTTATTCATAAAATCACTTCACATTTGACAGTATTAATCAAGAGAGACTCGTGGGACACTGTGTTAAGGTGCAGGAGTAAATCCTTCTTATTTTTCTTCCTGGAAGAACAACAATTTTTAAAGTAGAGCAACAGTCGTTCTGCTCTTTTTTATTTCTTTTAAATTCTACCACATTCCTTTAATTGGGTTAAAAATAAATAATAATATTGCTTGCATTTCTGTCATTGACGTAGACCAGGCCCATACGCAGGATTTCTTTGAGGGAGGGGCCAGACCAATATATATATATATATATATATATATATATATATATGTGTGTGTGTGAGAGTGGGGCTGTTGCGCAAAGGATTATTATTATTATATAAGAGAGAGAGAGAGAGAGAGATATAGATATTACAAAATAGTTCAAATAGTGCGAGCGCCATTGAAAAGTCATTATAATTCTATGTTTAGAAAATAATATATTTATGAATTAAATGTTGCGTACTAGGAATTATTATTACAATAAAGATCATGTCTAATTGAGTTAAGTAATTGAGTTAAGAAAATGCAATAATAAAGAGACATTCAAGCATCACAACTGCAGTTCGAAAAAGTCAGGGCAGGGATTGAAAGTAACGCACTGTCCTGACTAAATCGCTGAATCGGACCTCTAGTAGGCTTGCATCAATGATTATAAAACTAAAACTACCCAATATTGCAGCCTGAAGACTTTTGCGCAAGAAACAGATTCATTTATGTAAGAACAAAATTGAAATTTTGACACATTTCTAAAATCG